>NC_048551.1:13692124-13992124 GCF_902806685.2 Maniola hyperantus
TGTCACTCTCCAGGGTCTTTATCTATACCTACCCATGCAAAAAATCACGTCAATCCGTTGCGACGTGATTGAAGGACAAACAAACACACTTTCGCATTTATAATAAGGGTACTGATTGTATTCGCAAGTTATTCTCTTTATCAAAAGGAACGAATGAATTCCATACAAAGGAAACGTAATTTTTTTGTGAAATACCATACCTACCCAATCATATATTCATTGGACGGTCCCGTACTTTTCCGTAGAGAACTTTGTGAAAGTGAAAGGATTACTGTTCGCGCCGCAAGGAACGCGTCGTGGTGTGTGTGTGCATGTGTGTGTGCGGACGTCTCGGCAGGGCGCAGGCGGGCCCCGATCACTTCTTGTTCGAGAACTTGTGCGCGCACGCCGGACGTGCGCTGATAAAATGTAATTTAACCAATTACAACCATATTCACAAGGTGAAAGTTTGTTTTACTAAAACACAACAACGAGGAGCCATCGAAGTCCCCAACATCTGCTGGCGACCGTGACAGGACCTGCAATCGGCAAGGAGACTCGAACAAGAAGTGATATGGCCCGCATGGCGAACGCCAGTCTCCTTGCACACACACATGCACACACACACCACGACGCGTTCCTTGCGGCGCGAACAATTACTTTACTACACCCTATCCGCAGAAAGAAGTTAGTATACATTTTGAGTCGCCAACCAATCAAGATGAAATGCTTACCTCTACCTCTCCATCATTTATATGGGATCACGTAACAGAGAGGCGCTATACTAACTTCTTGACGCGGATAGTGTATTGAGATTTGTTTACATCCAGATAGGCAAAGCTGTTCTCTCAATAGTTTACAACTTACCAACGTCGTTGGTAGAATTCGAACATAATAGTCCTCTATTTCATGCATTCAGTACCTTGACTGACTGACTGACTTTTACTGCGCAAGATTGCCATTTGGAGCGCTAGCTGCAGATGTTTAGACGAAATTGAGCTTTAAAACTAAGCAGTTTCGGTTCATTTTAGTTTGATGTTAAAGTGTCACGCTTGAATTCTATCAACGTTAGCGAGATGTAAACTTTTGTACTAACCGTACAAATTATTTTAGTACAACTTTTATATTTACCCTTATAACTTTTATATACCCTTATAACTTTTATAACTTTTATATACCCTTATAACTTTTATATTTTAGGGTATTGGATTAAAAAACCAAACTACAAACTTTAGAACTATATATTCATCCATATTGCAATCGACTCACTCGCTTTCTATAAACACACAATTTAGCACTATACATTATTTACACACAAGTCTGTCAATCCTCATATAAGTTTATTCCTTCGTATCCTATACACCTCTTTGGCTGTCTGGCTGTTCTTGAACCGCATCTCGCTCTTTTTCTCTTTAAATTTCATCTCGCTCACACTCACCCCCGTTAACTTATCAGTCTTTTTGTATTTCTCCATTTTCGACCTTATTCCCTGCTCCGAGGGTTCGACATCGTCATTTTCGTTGAACAAATCTTTGACGGATACTAATCTATGTGAATTGCCTACTCTTAGTAACCTCTTTAGCCCTCTGGAAGATTTTTGTTCTACAAGGCCCAAGATACCCCAGTCGTCAGATTTTTGTCCATCCATGCAAGATTCTAAATGCCAAGCGGCATTTCTTACTTCTAAACGCAACCTTTCGCATTCCTCGTAACTAACATTTCTGCTAACATTCAGGGCTTGTTCTAAAGGGTTAACTACGTATAAGGGATGGGAATTCGGTTTCCGAATAGGTTTTCCTTCGTTAAGGGATATGGCTTTGTCTTGGAAATCGAACTGTGAGTAGAACTCGAAGAATTTGAAGAGTAAAGTCTGTAAGTCGTCGTTGTTTTGTGCGTATGACTCGAAAGGTAGTCTGTCGAGGTCTCGTAGAAAAGTGCAGTTGAGATTCTCTTCGGCTATTCTTACGTCATCTTTGCCTGGAAGAGAAATTAGTATAGTTTCAGATTCAATCATTATAAAAATTACAAATTTTTACATTGATAACAAAGCAAAGTTGCAAATGACGAGGTACTTTTCTCCAGTCTAAAGTCACACTGATGATGGTAATATTTTACCAACAGTGTTCTGCTTCACCAGTAAGTAACGTAACTTAATATTCTCATCAGAATAGGCTTGAGTTAATTTAGAATCATTCTTAATTACTTGTTACTAGATGATGCCCGCGACTTCGTCCGCGTGGATTTATGTTTTTTGAAAATCCCGTGGGAACTCTTTAATTTTCCGGGATAAAAAGTAGCCTTATGTCCTTCCCTGGGATGTAGTCTGTACCAAATTTCATCAAAATCGGTTGAACTGTTGGGCCGTGAAAAGCTAGTAGACAGATAGACAGACACACATTCGCATTTATAACATTAGTATGGATAATAAATGTAGTGGAATGATTCTAAGTATAAATTGATATGAGGATGTTGGTCCAGTCTGTTCCGATGTTCTTTAGGTGACGGGAAGACCCATTACGTACAGTCGACTAGTCGCCCGGCGACTCTGTCGACGGCGACCGTTATAATCTGCAATTTATATGGAAGTCGTCGTGTGTATGCGCACGCAGTCGCCGCGACGACTTACATCGCCGGGCGATTAGTCGTCTAACTGTAAACACAAATAAGCTTATCATGATTAGGAGTATCTTACCAGCTAAATCGACCAGGTGTTTCAACGTCGGCAGCACGGGTCCATTGCCCTTCTGCTGCAGGAAGAACAGCACCAGCAGCGTCAGCGGGAAGTTGGTGAGCCAACGCCCCGGGTGTACGTTGGTCAGCCCGACGGCGCGCGCCCAACACCGCACGACGCACGTCAACGGACGCACTCGCGCGTCCAACGAGCCCAGCTGCCAGAGAAGCTCCGACATGTACACCCCCGACCTACAAAAGTGCCGCCGGTCAGAGCGGGCAGACTGTGAGTAAGCGCGGGAACTGTGCGGGTGTGCGGGGCGTTCCCCCCCGACTGCCATCTCGACCTGTCGCGTACTATACGTAACAACTTGAGCGATTCGCCTTTGATTTTTAGACCCTTAGGCTGAGACCATAACACTGCGATACGACGTCGGATCGTAAAAATCTACGACGTCGCACAATACACTGCAAATTTCCGATGCGGTGCCGCACCGTACAAACTTGCGACGATGCGACGACGTATTCCTGTTCAGTCGGTGTCTACACCTCTCTGTGTGCCGTTCTATGCTGCTTGTGTTTTTATGAGTCTTAACGCAAGTAGAAGTAGGATACGTGTAGTGCGGTCAGAGTTTTCGAGTAGGATGCCGTGAGCGCTGAAATTTTTACGTTGCGTCAACATATCGCATTGCGATGCGGCATCGTTTTTACGATGCGATGTCGCACCGCAGTGTTGTAGCCTCGCCCTTACGCACGGTCGCCGGGCGGTTTCATTGGCGGGCCGAATGGGGCGCAAGGGAATTTCTCCCGCGCGAGAGCATGCGATTGGTTGATCAGTCGTCCTTTGTTTCCCTCAATGTGCCCCCACTGCTTTTTGTCTACTGCACAATACTGGCTATTATATTTGATAAGTATTAATCAAATCGTAGATAGTTACGTATTATTACAGCATAGGTCGCAATCAACATCAGCCAAGTCATGCGAGTACTTCACGATAGGAACCCTGGCGTTGAGTATCTTCTGCACTCGAGAGGCGCCGGGCACTCGCATCTCCAGCAAAGCGCCGACTAGCTCCATGTGTCTCTGCCAGGGACTTCGCCCTCCTTCGGATTTCTTCTCTTGATATACCAACCGATGATTTGGTGATGTCTGGAACAAATAAAATTATCATTGGCTACCTGGTTTTCACTCATATCACTACTCATTTTATGCGAAAGTGTGTTTGATTGTTGGTTTGTCCTTCAATCATGTCGAAAGGGAGCAACAGATCGACGTGATTTTTTGCACAGTATATTCAAAGACCTGGATAGTGACATAACCTACTTTGTATCCCAAAAAATTAAAGAGTTCCCATAGGATTTTCAAAGCTATCAGCTAATATTAAATGCATAAGAGCTGATATTCACACATTCAATCTCCAAACTAAAATGGCAGGTCAAAATGTATTGCTCTCCCTTACATAATGTTTCTGGCGGAAAAGGATAGCACTAGATTTAGACCTGACAATTTAGTATAGAGATTGTGTACAACAGAATTTGCCACATTATGATATGGATAAATACCAAAGTCACTTACCATATGATCATTCAAAGTGTTAGTAAGAACTAGATCAAGATCACAGCCCATCTTTCCAAATCCATTGACAGATGAACCAAATGGCTGGATTTTGATGTTTGCATACAGACTGCTAAATATCATTTCTAACTGAAACATGAGAACGAAAATGTCTTCATTATAGTATAGATGTGTAACGTTCATATGATAGCACTACCTATCATAACCCATATTATAAATGTGAACGTGTGTTTGTTTGTTGGGTTGTCATTCAATCACGCCACAACGGAGCAACCGATCGACGTGATTTCTTGCATGAGTATAGTTTAAGACCTGGAGAATGGCATAATCAAAGAGTTACCATGTATTAAAAAACCTAAATCCATTCAGATGAGGTCTCTGGCTAGTGTCATAAAATCCATTCTTGCTCATGAATAAGACAGAAAGTACGGTACAAAATACACAAGAATAAAAGGCTATTTATGGATATAACCCAAAGAAGTTAGTTTAAAACTTTTTAATTTATTTATTTTTTAAATGATCTCTTACAATATACATATTCTACATTTACTACATAACTTACTCACTAAAACACACACTGATATGTATATTGATAACAAGTGCACACAACGTTTGCAATTATTGTGCCAAGTGAACATGTTTAACGTATTAAAGTGTATAGTTAGTAAAAACAATAAAACTATATCAATACAAGTACATATTAATAAATTAATCAACACATAATTAAGTTATTTTAAACTCAGTCAGTTCGAACTGACTCCCTTGACAAAGGACCCCAGATGGGTTAAAAGCTGGTCAGGCTAACGACGACTAAATACATGAGTATAGCTGTTGAGATATTTTATATAAATAATTACCTGTCTAGCAACCATATATCTCAGCCTCACTCCTATATCATTCAGCACAGTTCTATCGTACATCATCTGTATTTGGTCTGACACTGTCTCGCAACTCAACAGCTCCTCAAATAGCACTTCTTCATTGACTCTCACACTACCATCTTTGATTGCCAGTTCTTTTACACTCTGTGGATATTTCTGCTTGACGCCTGTGACTGCCCGGAACCATAGGAAAGGCGACTGTACTCCCATAACATCAAGGTCTTTTTGGTGTGAACTACATGACTGTAATATGTCTTTTAGGTTTTCTTCAGTGCTTAATTCTATGAGCATGAAATGCTGTAAATAAAACATAAACTTCACATATCAGCCCGTATATTATAACTTACAATATTTATGATAGGTTTTAGTCAGTCAGTTTACAGTGTGACAAGGCTTTTTTTGCACTTGAATGACATGGACAGGGGGGCGTTAGTTGTAGAACAAAGGCTTAGATTATTCAAACAAGAACAAAAGAGACACTTGACGGCAACGTTAGTTCCGATTTTCGCCACGCGCCAAAAGAGCCTTGTCGCACTGTAGATAGTTTTAGAGAATATACTGTACAGTATAAAAATTTAAAAATATAGAGCATGGTGTTTTAATTTGGAAGTATATATAGGTTGAGTTATAATCAAGCAGTTAAATTTAAAACCAAACCCTGATTAAGGACCTCTGAGTTTAATACAAAAATTAAGTAAGTAAGTTTATTTATTGTGCACATAAATTTGTTTAAAAAAACCACACAAATATTTTTAAAATAGTTTTATAAAATAGAAAAACCTACTTAAACTAAACCAGTTATAAAAGTAATGACATGATTTATATAGTAATTAGATAAGGCTAGCTTTATTAAGTTTTATTGTAATATTTTGATTAAATACATTTAAAAAAAAAGTAATGAATTTTGATAAATGTACCTACTTTATGGTGCAAAAAATATTTTGAGCTCTGTATGAATGTAGGAAGAAATACTGGGGAGTGTAAAACCCACCAACCTACATTGGAGCAGTACAGTAGATCTAACTATTCTACTAGTATTAAAAAGGCAGGAGTGTGTTTGTTTGTCCTTCAACCACACCACAACGGGGCCCCAGATCGATGTGTTTTGCATGGATATAGCTTAAGGCTTGGCGAATGATATCTAGGCTACTTTTAATCCCTTTTTTAAACACAAGATTTTAAAAAACCTGTCTGCATGGACGAAGTCGCGGGAATCATCTAGTAGGTACTTTAAAACTTACTCGTAGTAGAGATTTTTGTTACATACAAAAATCTCTACATCTCTTTTGTTACGTACATAAAACTTATTTTAGAGCTCACCTCTCCTCCAGAATTCTTATAATGATGAATGTCATCAATAGACGCATATTTAGAACAATATCCATACAATTCGTTAAACGAAGACTCTGAATTCACTTGAACGACGAGACTTCGACGCGCCTCCGCTCTCCTTTGAGCCACAATCTCATCAAAACTAATAAATTTTCGCGATACATCTGAAAATTAAACATAACCTATAAAATGTTATTTAACAATTGTATTACTTGATGAAAACGTGTATTTACCCGAACTTTTTCTGTGAAATATATATTTATTGAAAATATTGTTGAATGCCTTTCTTAGTAAATACACTTTGCCTGTCTGAAATAAAACAGACATTTTAAATTTTTAGCGAAAAAGTTGAGTGTATTTTTAAAAACATAACATGTCAAAGAGTCAAATGACATATGACAATTATGACAACTACTATGTAAAAATTGACAGCTGTCTCTTAAAATCTTGAAAAGCTTGGATCTTATACCTAGGTACTTGGATGAAATAATTTAGAGTTTAATACTCTAGAGCATAGAGTAAAGTAATACACTGGCTCTAGAGTCTAGAGAAAAACCAACCCAACGTGGTATGTGGGCATGTAGAAAGAAGTAGGTACCGCGTTGATTTGGAACTATGATGTCGGCGGCCTATGTTGGCGGTGATTGTCGGCCATGTTGTCGTTCGTCGATGTTAATCAAGTTCGTTTGTTGTGGTAGATTTTTTGTGAGTTTTTAACTAGCTTAGTGCATTTTAAAGATTGTTTACTATCCCTATTAATGTTGTTTACAACGCCATTATGTCACGCGATTACAGCGCTGCGTCTGGGGGACTTCTTTCATGAAAAGGACTTTGCCAAGTACCACAGACCAGTAATCCAAGTACTCTGTGGAAATGTCAACCAACTTAACTTTTTTAGATTTCTAAGGCATGATTTAGGTTATTGTTGTACCAAAATATTGTGATGAGTGAAAATATGAATTGAATATTATTAGAGCAGCTGTGTTAAAAGTAACAAAAATGACGACCAGGCTTTTGGGGCGAATGCTTGTTCCAATAATTATAAATACACGAACAAAACCAGTAAACCTCGTACAGGGCAGTGAAAGAGTGATTTCTACTTCTGTAAACTTTATATCAGTTAGAAACTATGCTAAAAGTAAAGACCGAGGGAAGGACAAGAAAAGTAAAGGGGGAGGGAAAGTGGAGATCAATCCTACAATCATGTCAGAGTTAGTGCCCGTGGAAAAGCTCAAAGAAAGATGTCAGAGTGCCATTGAAAATATGAAAGAAGACTTTGCTAAAAACCTTTCTCTAAGGTCAACTACCGGCGCTATAGACTCATTACCAATTAAATATGATGGCAAAGACTATGAGCTGCAAGAACTAGCACAAATAGTTAGAAAGAACCCTAAAACAATTGTTATAAACTTTGCCTCTTTCCCACAAGTAATACCGGACGTTTTAAAGGCAATTTACAACTCGGGCCTGAATTTAAATCCACAACAAGATGGTACAACTTTGTATGTCCCTGTACCTAAAGTTACAAAGGAGCACAGAGAGGCGTTAGCAAAAAATGCTAAATCATTATACGTCAAATGCAGGGACACAGTCAAAGATATTCAGAATGAGTATATCAAGAAGAATAAAAAGCAAACTGGTGTCTCTGAAGATTTAGTTTTTAATGTAAATAAACAAATAACAGCGTTATGTGAGCAGTACTTACAGGAAGCGAAACATATATATGATGCTAAGCATGATGAACTGTTGGGCAAATAATTGTTCATATAACTTTTGCATTTATTATGACTAATTGATTTTTGTGTTCAGCAATTTAGATCTGTAATAAATTAGAGCTTTATATTGAGTTAGTTTTTATTTTAATTTGATAAGAAATTTCATACAAATGGTCTGGTTACTAGAGCTTAATTTTTACAAAGCCCATTTAGCCTAGTCTGCTGTCCATTGTAGAAAAAGCAATTAACTGCAAAAAATTAAGAATTAAGAGCAATTTCTAAAATATATGGGTAGTTATTTTAGAAAAACTGATGTTTCTAAAATAAAATTAGTCAAGTCCAACTTGACTCGCACAAGCAGGGTTCTGTAGCGTAGTACTGTACAAGAAATAACACTTCAATATTTTGGTTTTTTTTGGTTGTTATAATACACATATACACAATAGAAATACACATTCTGTGTTAATTTCATCAAGATACATCTTATAACCTTCTGACAGACAGGAGGGATAGCGGAGGTTTAATAATAGGATCCCGCTGGCACTCTTCGGGTACGGAACCCTAAAAAGTTTGCTATACGTAGGACCAAACTATAATTGTTTGTTCTTGTAATTTGGCTGTATACAGCGTCGCCTTTGCCTACACTTCATGCATTAAAAATAAAATGTAAGTCGAGTCTGACAGTGACATCATTGACATTGACTTGACTTAGTTGTTTTTGTAATGTACTCTGTGGTTTTTGTCATTTTTATTGTCCATTTATTGTCATAACAAGGCGCTACGATTACAAGATTTGTATTCGAACAGATTTGTTTGTTATTTTTCTAATAATCGTCAAAGAAATGGATGAGCGCAATCTGAAACGCACGACTTCTTATGACAGAGTGATGCCCCGCGTGTACAATAGATCTCATCCAAGTGCTACGGCTAATTCAAAAGTAACGCGCCACGATACTTCTTCCTCGCGGATTGGCGCGAAAGCGAGTCCTTCGAACTTGAGTTCCAGTGTTTTTAGGGAGTTGCCTTTAGTTTTAAGTGGTTATGAGCCTGAGACGCCCTTAGATAGGCCTAAAGCTCCCAAATATGTTACTAAACCCAGGAGAACTGTTAAGTCGCAGGACCCGGGAAAGTCTCCGCTAATGCCTGGTAGAAATCGTCAGGGAAGTGAAAATAATCGTAATATTCGTGTTTGTGGCTCTGCTCCTTGTGTAACAGACTTTGAGTCTGTGGGCTGGTCGGACTCTCACCTTAGGCAGTGTTATTCTAGTAGGTCTCATACAAGACTAAAAGAATTGAAGGTATAGTAAAAGTAACTTTTCTAAATAATATTTTAAGACAATGCTCACACTGTCACACGGTAGATATTACAAGAAAGTAAATTGAATCTGCATTGTAATGCATTTATTAGTTACAGTAAACCTCTAAGGCTTATACAATTAATTTAACACCTATAAAACTTCACTTCATAGGTATTATGTTAAATAATACGATAATTAATCATAAGAACACGTTTCTTGAGCTAAGTAGCAAAACATGACAGTTCACCAATTATCGTTTTTTATCTACCCACTTCTTCACTCTAGGCTGGTTTCCGCACTTAACGTTTCCGTCTGTTGTGCGTTACGTTTGCCCACTTGTATTATCTTTTATTACAAAAAGGTAAGCAAATGATGTAGGTTTTTAAACATGACAATAGGCTTATCACTCTGCTCTGTTTCAGCCAGTATGAAATTATATTATGGGGCATGTTACTGAGAATTTATTACACCACTAGCTTATGCTTGCGACTATTTTACCCTCCTTAAGGTGTGACTTTTCAAAAATCTTTTCTTAGCGGATGCCTACGTCATCTGCATGCCAAATTTCATGATAGATCAGTCAGTCAGTCAGTCACCTTTCCATCTATATATTTAGATAAAATACTTTCTCATTCAAAGAGTGTAATAAACTACATATTCATAGTATACAATTTTTCTTCATATCAAGTCAGTACCTAGCTATATATCTATTATTATGAATGGAATGGAATTTATTGTTTCAGGATGAGATAAAAGCTTTTCAAAAGACGGAGAAGCTGATGCAGCTTCGGAGTCACCTGTACAAGAAGTGTGGTGTAGTGCTGGACGACGTGGGGCAGGTGGCTGAGCACAAGGCTGTGCAGGTGCAGGAGTCAGGTGAGACAGTTTTTTATCATTCAGGTACACGTTAGCCCTTGACTGCAATGGTGGTAAGTGATGATGCAGTTTGGAAAGCAGGCTAACCTGGAAGAGGTATGGCAGTTTTTATTAAACCCATGCCCCTTTGGTTTCTGTATGGCATCGTACCGGAACGCTAAATCGCTTGGTGGCACAGCTTTGCAGGTAGGGTGGTAACCAGCCACGGCCGAAGCCTTTCACCAGACCAGTCCAGACATTTAGAAATTATGAAATTCCAAACCCCTGCCAGGAATCAAACCCTGGACCTCCCACTAATAAGACCACAGCACTTAACACTGCCCCAGAGAGATTGTCAAAACAGTCATTTTCATAAGTTCCTTCTGGCTTCCATTTTCCCCACCATCAACAATATTGGGACCTTTAAAAGTGAATAGGCATCTTCTAGGCAAGCACTAAATAGTAAGTGATGATGCAGCCGAAGTTGGAGACTTTAGGCTGCATCATCACTTACTATTTAGTGTGATTGCAGTGAAGTGCATGCGTATACATATACTTACACATATAAAAAGAAAATAAAAAGTAGTTGTACAATTAATCTAATGTAATTGAACTGGATTTCCCCTCTTGAATCAATTACAAATTTCTATTAAAAAGAGGTAGCTTGTATGTAGGGAGTAATTGCTAGCCTGAAATATCCTACCACTGGGCAACAATAATTTTATTGTCTCTTCGAAAAAACCACAAGAAAATATCAAATTGTTTCAATGAAGGTCATAAAGCAATATTACTTCTTATTCTAGTTTTAATTTCTTCAATTTAGAGTAAGCCTGTAAAACTTGAAATGCAGGAAACAACATAAGTATTAAAATAAAACGCCATCTATACCAAATAATAAACATTTTCTTATCACAGCTTATGACTTTGCAGTCCTTGAATAACTGCATAGGTGGAGCCACTAACATTCACGAAATTATTTAGCAAAGCACTGATCTAAAGAAAATATAAAGCTAATTATCAATAGCATTTATCAATTTTTGTATCAGTATAATTTTAGTTTCAGTATTTTCATTATTGTTAGTACTTAGTACAAAATAATTAAGAACCTGTAGTGTTATTTCGTTGACTTATGTACTAGCCGAAATAGCTCAGTTGGGAGAGCGTTAGACTGAAGATCTAAAGGTCCCTGGTTCGATCCCGGGTTTCGGCAATTCTTTTATATAATTTTTAACGGTAATTTTCGCCTTTTTGGATACCGTTCTACTCTGCAAGTATTCTATGAAATTAAAGTATAAATATTGTATTTTTACAGATAACGCTTCAACAGATAACATAAGGTGAGTGATGAGTCTCCTTATTATCAGTACGAATTTTACTGTTATTGCCAATGGATGCTAGAATTCTGTTACGTAATAGGCAATGTTAGTAGTTAGGTAAAGGGCCCGCTATCACTTGAACTATGAAATTCTAAGATTCCAAGCTCCTTTACCATCATAGAACGAACTTGAATACATGTTTAAAATAAATCAATCTTTCGTATTGACTTTTAATGTATAATATATTTACAAAAATTTTATTTATTTTGTAGTGTCCAATCTCGCACCTAGTTTCAATTAAATAAATAACAGAGTCAACTTTGAAGCCCTAAATCTGTCCTTGAAAATCATCAAATTTTCTGGAAAAAATACCTGAATATCAGAAATATAGTCTTATTGACTTATAATGTACTAGAATATGGATTTTTAATCACATTACTGGGTAAAAAAAAGAACTGTTGCCAATTTTCACGAATTATATGGCTAGTTTAAGAAAACTTTTTGTATTGAATAAAACATAAATTCAACCAAAAATTTATACCAAAATAAACTATGTTCTTTAACAAATCTATTTGTATAGTTTTGGTAACAATCCATTTATTTGATCAAGCATAAAAAAATTATAAAAATCACTCTAAATTACTATAAATAGCCACGCAATGGCTTCGTTCGTATGGCCGAGCGTAAATTTGTAAATCTCCTCTTAAATCTACCTATATAGTGATTATAACTTTATGTAAATATACACTTGTCTTTCTTCCTACAACCTTATGAGGACAAATGGATTGAGAGTTGATACATGAATTAATATCATCTTTATAGTAATTATGGTTCCATTAGTCAACAACCCTGGTTTCGCCATGTCCATCTGTCCGTCCGTAAGTCAGCGGCTTAGCTCAGAAACTCTTAGTACCAGTAGAAAGCTGTAATTTGCCATGAGTAACGGGTAAACGTATATTAATCACATCGACAAAGTGGTAACATAAAATCTTTAAAAAAAATATTGTCAGGATACCTCTCCTACTCGGAAAGTGGGGTCGATTTTCCGACGGCCGACCGCCGCGCAGGCCGCGCTCGGCGAGAAAACGACTAACTATCGGCGATTTTCTCTCTCAAGAAACGCACAATAAATATAGATTCCGTGTAAACGAAAGAGATGCATATATCAGAAATTGCTCTCTGACTGTTCACATTGCCGGCGACGCCTCGCTTTACCAGTTTTGTCTCTGAGCGACGAACTTTCAAAAATAAACTCGCTCAGCGATATTCGTTCCACTGCCTAAATACCTAGGTTTTTCAAAAACGTTGCGGGTGTTTCTTAGTGGTCGTCACTCGGTCATCGATTTTTCGTGCTGAAAAGGCTGTGCGAACCGCAGGACTATTTGGCGACGTCCGATATCGCCTCTTTAGCTCAGTGGTAGAGCACTGGTCTCGTAAACCAGGGGTCGTGAGTTCAATCCTCACAGGAGGCATCGAACATTCCACATTTGTTTTTCCTCTGGCCACTTTTTTAGTATTTTACCCAAATGTTATCATAAAAAAATAAACTGAAAGGAAAAGAAATTAATTTTCTATGAATGAGTGTCTGTCTGTCTATCTATCTGTTACCTTTTCACGACGATGCAATGGCGACGTACAGTTTAGTACAGAGATAACTTGCATCCCACAGATGGGCATACGTATACTTTTTATCTCCGAGAATCAATGAGTTCCCACGGGATTTTACCAAAACTTAAATCCACGCCATTTTAAGCAATTAAATAATAAATATCAATTGCTTTAACGGTGAAGGAAAACATCGTGAGGAAACCTGCATGCCTGAGAGTTCTCCATAATGTTCTCAAAGGTGTGTGAAGTCTGCTAATCCGCACTTGGTTAGCGTGGCGGCTATGGCCAAAACTCATCTCATTCTGAGAGGAGACCCGTGCTTATTTATTTCTTTTAGAGTAGAGCGATGGGTCTATGACTCTATGAGCAATGAGCATGATTATAAAATCCACTTGGACGAAGTCGCGAACAGTAAAAGTGCTGGGGCGTAAGATATGTTCACTTTGTGACTAAACCCCTATAAATAAATTTGATTGAAAAAATCTAGTACGTGAATAAACGCCGAATCATAATTCGAGGGACTTCCTCGGCCTGAGCAAGTCACAAGTGAGGTAAACATCCGGAACGCCGAGTCCGACACGTAAACAGGATCCCGAGCGTGGGACGTAACACGTAACGGTACTTGGTAAGTGGTAACAGGCCTAACTGTACTGCTACACGACAGCATGAACGCGTACAGTCGGTCGACGGAAACGTCTCGACCAGGGGTGGCACTTTTTAAGCTGGATTTTCTGAAGTGCCATATTTTACACACCCTACATTTTGTAAATGGCAGATTCAAAATACACTAGGTAACTAACATCTATATTCCCTATCTAAATACATATTCATATTAATATTTAAATTAATACTAAAGTGTATGTCTCTCTGTCTGCAAGCTTTTCAAGTTTTCACGGCTTATCTGTTTAACCGATTTTGACTAAATTTTGTACAGAGATAGCAGGAAGGACATATGATTTTTATCCCGATTATCTTTTATTTTTGATTTTATTTTTTATAAAATCATAAAGAAAAGTGCTGACTCTCTGAGCAGCACAGCACACACACACACAACACTCACTATTATAGTCCGTGGACCGTGGTTTGACAAGACTGATCTCTAGACCAATCCTGCGAGATCACAGCAGTTAGGCGGGGTAGGAAATAGACACCGACATAATTCGGCAGAACGAACCTATAATATATTTTGCTTAGTAATGGATCAGTCCGATTCCGGTATTAAATTTTTATTGTATTTGTTATTGTATTATAGGTGTTACCAAAGATAAAAGAAGGTGTTACGATCGTAAAGCTGGCTAGCTCGTCCGTAAACATTCAAGTTCGTCATCTCACTGTATGTATTTACGCTGTGGCTGCACCTACCTACCGGACCTTTCCTATCTGCCTCATACTGGAGTACAGTACGCGGCAGAAAGTAATGTACCTCAACCTTTAGAAGGAAATAGCAGATTTGTAGAGCATGGTCTCTGTCGTTGAGACCGACAAGACGTCGTATACGTATGAGTGACAGAGACAACGCTCTACAAAGCCGAAATGTCATTCTAAAGGCCGATGTACATTACCTTCTGCTCAATTTTCGCCAGCATGTTGGTAGTAGAGTAATTTTAATCAGACCTGTCGTCGACGTCGGATGTCGGTCAGGAATAGCTTGGACGCGAGCCAGGCGCGCGGAAGCGGACGTGACGTCACCAACTGCGCGCATCGACGCGCGATCTACCGCCATTAATTAATGCTTTTTTATTCACTACTAGATTCCTTCGAATTTGTCCGCGTGGATTCCGGTACCTATTTAAATTCCTGTTGGCGTTTTAGTTTTCCGGAGTGAATAAAATTAAGTATATATATGTCCGTTTCCGAAATGTAAGCTATCTCTGTACAGTTCTTGCAATTCACGAAGGCGAGTGATCTTTACTTGTGGTTACGTCGTATGCATGGACATTGCGTGTGCGCAATTAAATATGTAAAATTAAATTAAATACTATTATAAAGGTGTGTGAAGTCTGTCATACGAATAGGTAAACATGAATGCATCTGAATTATTCAGACTCCAAATTAATCAACCATTCAATTCCTCATGACCTTTGTAACGACTTTGTAACCCATAATCAACCGCAATTCACCCATACCGCGCCGAGTAAGCCGTTCCTAGAATAGATTAGTAAACAAAAGGAAAATAACAGGCAGTTAGTTGGCCACGGTCCACCGATCTCCCGCTGCCGTATTCGGGCAACGGCCCAGCTCCTGCAGCGCTTGACGCTGACTTGTGAATGAAACCAACGTCATGCGACAGCCCTTCGAGATGTGGTATTTTAATTGCCCACCCACTTTGTGATACGTCTTTCGAGACATATTTTTGAGCTGATTTGTATTTGTCGGTGTCGTTCAAAATTTCTAACTAATACATTCAAATGGTTGATTCAAAAATGGTTTATTCAAAATAGGTAATAAATACAAAATTCAAAGTCCTGATTGACTGACTGACTGACTAATCCGCTGGTCCTAAAGACATGAAATTTGGAGGGTCTATTCTTTGTAAAGAGTAGGTATCCACTAAGTAAGGATTTTTCGAAATTCCATACCTAAGTGGGTTAAATGGGGGATGGAATTTTGTATGAAAGTCAGTCATTTTTAAAGTTATTTGCATGAAAATTTGGTATTTGGGTTTTCGGTCACAAATGAAGAAATACGTGTTTCAGGATTTTTGGAAAATTTACCCAAAAGGGTGGTAAAATAGGGGATGAAAGATTGTATGGGAAAGTTTTAATTATTGATATTATTAACTTGTAATTTGCAAAATACGTTTTTGGGTTAGGTTAGGTTAGGTGTCAGCTAACCTCAAGAAAAAACCTAACTTATGTGTACCTTAACTATAATATTCGGTGCTGTACAGAGTGCGCGTCCTGATGTTATAATGTTTGTTTCTGAAAAAAAAAATGCCATTTGTTTCCTGTAGGCCACGCGGGCGAAGCCGTGGGCAGAAGCTAGTAGGTAATAAATTACACTTTTTGATAGTCGGTTGTTGCATTTGTAAGATGATATTTATAGTGATGATAATTTTTACGCGAACTTAAAACTAAAGCTACGAGGGTTCCAAAAGCGCTCAGGTCTGAAAAGAGCCCACAACAAACTCATTAATATTTCAGTTAGGTTATTATAAAGATTAAATCTCTCGATAAGCCTCTACGCGTTGTGATCTATATCCACGCGCAAGCTTAGTAGAAGCAGTAGCGTGCAGGTCATAGAGGCATAAATGCACTGCTTACCCCCGTTGTAAGCTATTTATCATTATGACCATATTTTTCATTATGACCTGCCAGTAAACAGGTTCCTACCTAACTAATGCCTACCCTGGCTTCAAACCCTGTGCACGCCACTGAGTAGAAGAATACCTACATTTTAATAACTTATCCAAAGATTAGTTAAATTAAACCCGCTTTTCTGACTTACGCTTAGAATTGCATGACTAGATAGTTCCATCTTCGACTGCTGATGTGACTGACGAGAATACTTGTTACTCTGATGACTTCGTGTCCCAAATTCTATGACTTGCAAACGAACACTCTTCGAACACTGAACTACTTAATAGTGAATATTCAGGTATATTTAGTCGAAATGACTCAGCTATGCATTTGGTATTCAGCCAAGGTGTTTAGGTTTTTATGTTATTAGTGCAGCAGTTATTGATTTATAGTTTGGCAGTCGTAATGGATTGCCTAAATAAATGTTTGAGTGTTTTTTTGCGAACTCTCTTTATTACTTATGCATGTTTTTAAATCTCGTTACCATCGATATAAATAACAAGATAATATGCCCAAGCGAAAAAAGTTTTTCACGGTTTTGGAACCAAATAAATCAGCGCCACCTCTTAGATACTAACGAACGACCCGTTTGAAATCCAGACGTCACTGAGGTTGCATTGTTGCTAAAGCACCACTGAGTCGGTGCCATTTTGTTTGTTCAATAACCCTGTCCATACGAAGTAATATATACTCGTAAGTCAATGCTCGTTACAAATTAATTTTGTTTTATGAATATAGAATCAGCGGAAACGTCCGGAGCTATTTGCCTCCTCGTTTCTAATTCGATTAATAATATCGACCGATATTTTTTTATTTTTTATTTCTAATTCGAACTGCTAGGATATGGAACGCCCTTTCGGCATCAGTTGTCCCCTGCACTTTTAATATGTACCCATATTAAGTCAAGGGTGAATCGAACAAATCGACGTCATTTTTGCATGGCTATAGTTTAAAACCTGGAGAGTGACATAGGCTACTTTTTATCCCGGAAAATCAAAGAATTTCCACGGGATTTTGAAAACATAAATCCACGCGTACGAGGTCGCGGGCATCAGCTAGTTCTCGAATAAAAGCAATAGAAGGCTTTACAGAGAATAGCCAATGTACTAAGCAGCACGTGCGGAGGTGAGAGGGGGGGGGGGCAGAGGGCCGGGAGTGCGTGGGCGAAGTCCCTCTCCCCCCATTTAGAGCTATTTGCGTTATGCCCTCTCACGTACTGCGGCTTTCAACCCTTGGAAGTTTTATTTGTGGAGATCCTCGGGGAAATATTCGACTCGCCGTCAACTGATAGGTGTCCATTGCTGAACATCAGCTCTTGTAGGGACTTCCAAACGCCACGGTCTATCCATACTAATATTATAAATGCGAAGGTGTGTCTGTCTGCCTGTCTGTCTGTCTGTCTGCTAGCTTTTGACGACCCATCCGTTCAACTGATTTTAATGAATTTTGGTACAGACATAGCTTACATCCTGGGGAAGGATGTAAGCTATCTCTTAGCTGGGGGACTAGCTGATGCCCACGACTTCGTCCGCGTGGATTTTGGTTTTTAAAAATCCCGTGGGAACTCTTTGATTTTCTGGGATAAAAAGTAGCCTATGTCACTCTCCAGGTCTTTAATTATACCCATGAAAAAATCACGTCAATCGGTTGCTCCGTTGCGACGTGATTGAAGGACAAACCAATAAACCAACAACCCAACAAACAAACACACTTTCGCATATGGGTACTAATTTTGAATAAATTATTTGATTTTGATTTTGAAACACTTCCCAGCTCCCAGTTATTATTGTACCTACAGAACTTTCCGGTTCAGATCGGTTCGCGCATCTCCAATTTCCTACGGGACGGCAGTCACGTCCGCTCACGTGCCTGCAAACTTCGCTGAACATAGCACGTGATCGCTCCCCAAACGTTCACATTCCCTCCCCCACCCCCTCCAAGTTCCAACTTTTTGTGACTTCTTGTTTGTTTCAGCTTTACCAAACTTTGGAGAGTTTTTACAGCTCCTTTTTCTTATTTGAGTTAATTTTTTTTTACATAGATATTTATTACAAAAACATATTGTCGTCAGATAGGATAATGTGACCAAGTCTAAGAAAAGAGGTCATTTGGCTACTTTTCCATCATTATCAACCGATATACGTCCACTGCTGGATATGTCTCTTGTAACGACTTTCACACGCCACGGTCTTGCGCCACCTGAATCCAGCGGCTCCCTGCGACTGGTTTGACGTCGTCTGTCCACCAAGTGGAGGTTATTGCAACGCTGCGCTTTCCGGTGCGAGGTCGTAATTCGAGTTCTTTAGGACCCTGTGAACAGTTCTAGGTAATTTTGGTTAAAGAACTTGTGTACTAAATATTCAATTGTATGGATATCTTGTACGAAGATGAGTGTAAGACCTAATGTTTCTTAGAGAAATTTTATGTTTACATTAACTGTATCGACTAGTGGAGTAAAAAAGCAGTGCTAAGCGATTTTTAGACAATCTTTGAATGCAGTTTTGTTTCCTATAAGTAAAATGATCTAACTTAAGGATTTAAGGTAGTTCCCCTGGAGGGCAAGATTTTATTTGCTTCTTCTGTATCTCGTTCCCTCGACACACAACGGTTTCTCCATAACCTCTCTACAATTAAATAAAATATCTTCGGTTTTTAACCAAGTTAAAGTTTTTGCGACTTCTTATTGTTGCGAAACATTTTTTCGCATTGTTATTTAAAATCAAAGCCCAGTTTCTTTTAATGGTTAAACCCACACTGTTTAACAATGTTTTACTTATTTATTTTATTAATTAGGAACACATACAATACATAATATATTTTACATTTACTACATCATTTATACACAAACACAAACTGATAAATCATATTATGTATCGATAGTGAGTGTACAACATTTGCAATTATCGTGTCAAGTAGAAAAAGAACTAATATTATTAACTGATGTTGTTTGTAGGGGAAAGTATATCTATGCCAAGTCATAAAAACAAGATCTACTAGGTAGGTAGGTACTAAGGCCTAGTCTAGTCGGGTGTAATTGGAGCGAGGGATATAGAGCTTAAACCAATTAAGTCGCTTAGCGGGAAACATAAATCCCGGAGTTGATTCACATAAATGTAGGTTTCCTCGAGTCTCGCGAGTCGCGACGCATGGTTGCGGATTGAAATCATTAATGCGGTTAGAAAATGGTAGGTGGCTTGCCATGCTTGAGATAAACCTGTTTTAGGGTCTGATTCTGGAAGCCTAGCACAGATCACAGAATTCACAGATATATCTGCAGGTTTAAATTGAAAACCAGCACTGTATGGTTTGGTGTATATGCAAGGCATACAACATAAGGTCTATATATATCACCTGAGGATGCTCCGGTGTTGGGGCGAAACGTGCGTCGAGTGTGTTTTTAGATTTGTGTGGTGCTGCGTGGTGGTGGTGCGTATTGCTTGCCTGGTGGCTGATTTTTCCTGCATATTTACCAGTGGGAGGGCGGGCGGTGCTTATCGCATGCTGCATGTTGCACCATACAGATTCGACTTGTTTCAGCTGATTATTATTATAGCAAATTAAGTTTTTGGTTCATTGAACCAACCAATGTCAAATGAGTTTTATGACTTTTATTTATAGTGATGGTGATGATCATTTTTAATATTAGTATATACGAATTCAATAAACTATGTTCTTATATTAACTTCTGACTCGGCATGCGATTTGGCATTGCTGTAAGCACACCGAGCATATTTCCTAATAAATCAATCAATCATTGAATTACCAAATCACGCCGCTGGCCTTGAAAGTCAACTACGACAAACTCAGCCTACTCAAATGACAGAAAATACTCAAACAAACAAATACTCAAACTACAGAAAAATGGCAGGCGCGCGCGCTTCACCTTAGGCTGCATCATCTCCTGTTGGGTGAGGTTGTAGTCGAGCACAAGCTTTATACTTTAAAAAACTGATATGCATTTTCAAGTGTTGTGTTATTTTGTATCTTCACGAAAAAGTTATCCGTCTATACTATAGTATAGCGGGTAACTGATCTGCTATTCACGACGTCAAGCAATGGTAATCGCTGCGGGATGCACCGATGCATACAAACCGCTGATCAGCGAAGCGGTGCTTCGTAAGGCGTCCGCGTCGCAGATCGCATGGTAATGCGACGCCGCACTCGATTACGAGTGATACTTGATGGTTATCATGGCTGTAGGAAAGAGCGCACAGACCACCACCTATAGACGCCTAATAGCCGGACACCCCCGATCGCCAAGCTTAGGCAGTTGCTTAGCATGCCCGTTCAGTACCCTCGTTCCGCACATTGTCTTGATTACGTGACTTTTGAGTCCACCAATCACAACAAAGCATTCTCCCCTGTCCCCCGCCGACATTTTACGATTTTGTAAAACCTTGTATATGGGTTCGTGACGTTTTAGGGGCAGATTTGATTTTCCACATCTTCCTGCTGGCTGACAGCCTGGTACTTACACTCGTGCTAGAGACCGCGCACAGCAGAATTGATTATTAGGGGTTGAATTTTCAAAAATCCTTTCTTAGCAGATAGGACTACGTTATAATAGCGATCTGCAAGCCAAATTTCAATCCGATCCGTCCAGTAGTTAGAGCTGTGCGTTGATAGATCAGTCAGTCAGCCAGCTTTTCCTTTTATATATGTATATATGGATTTTGGCTAAAATAATCCGTCCACATAATATTATCGTGACAATGCTTTTGATTTCATCTAATTAAAGATTCATGTGACGAATCATCGACGGATGGTCTGATACGTAAGAACTAAGAATAGCTGTTCTGTCCACGTCGGGCCACTTCCGGTTCTGTATAATTAGCTGTTTCAAGTCTAGCCACGTTTCCCATCTAGCCTGGCTCGCTTTTATTCCTGCTGTGATATCCTTATTTCTTCTCATTGAAAGCTAATAGTACTGAACTCTGAAGTAAAAAGTCAATTTGCAATTACTCACGTCACGTGGAAGGCTCATAGAGTAACTGTTGAATTTATTGTTGATTTCTTCTCCCAGGAATTTACAGCTCGTGTTCTATGCTCGTGCCAGTATCTGCTGATGGTTTGTTTTTAATAGTTTAGCACTCAATTAACTACTAGCCAACGAACTTAACTCAATGGTTAGAGAATGACTATTCTTTAAGTCTGTCTCCCGTCGTGCCGCCTTACCAGCTCTATGGTGCCACATTATAGTACATTTCTGTCACCCTCTTCCGATTCAGATTTCTTCTTCTAATGAGGTATCAATTTGAAAATTTTCAAAATTATGCAACTGATGACAAGTATTATATTTATTTTATATGTTAGATTAGTTATAAGATTTTTTCAAGGCGTATATACTTACTCTTGCGAATTAGGAATTTCGCTAGGCCAAGGCTACGTGTAAGTGTTGAAAATAAATAAATATTGTAGGTAAAAGTAAGTTATTTTAATCGATTCCCTTACATCGTTACCATTTACTGGCGAAGCTAATACAAATCGTGTAATCTTGAGGCGCGGGCAGCCACGCGATTCAGGCGGCGCAGAACCGTGGCGTGTGGAAGTCCCTACAAGAGACCTATGTCCAGCAGTGGACGTGTATCGGTTGTTAACGATGATGATACATTACACAGACTAGTAAAATCATAACTGTTCCTTTTGGTGTTTCCTCAGTCAAATCAAAGTCATTAGAGCCTCAATAGCTCAACCGGTATAGGAGTGGACTGAAAACCGAAAGGTCGACCGACGGTTCAAACCCCGCCCATTGCACTATTGTCGTACCTGCTCCTAGCACAAGCCTGACGCTTAATTGGAGAGGAAAGGGGAATATTTGTCATTTCACATGGCTAATATTCTTTAAAAAAAAAAAAAAAAAAATGTTGGGTAAAGAAAGAGACTGTCTGGTGGGAAGCTACGGTAAGCTGGTTACCACCTACCGGCAAAGCCGTGTTGCCAAGCGGTTTAGCGTTCCGGTGCCATGCCGTGTAGAAACCGACATAGGCTTTAATGAAACTGCCATACTCCTTGTAGGATAACCCGTTAGCATCTTAGACTACACTTACCACCAGGAGAGATCGCAATCAAGGGCTAACTTGTATCAGTACCCTTATTATCAGTATTCAGTACCCTTATTATAAATGCGGAAGTGGTGTTTGTTTGTTGGTTTGTCCTTCAATCACGTCGCAACGGTGCAATGGATTGACGTGACGACGATAGTAAATAGGGCCTCGATACCTCAACGGTGAAAGGAGCGGACTGAAAACCGAAAGGTTGCCGGTTTAAATCCCACCCGTTGCACTATTGTCGTACCTACCCTTAGCACAAGCTTTACGCTTAATTGTAGGGGAAAGGGGAATATTAGTCAGCAATTTAACTTGGCTAATCTTTAAAAATAATAGTTTAGTTTAGAGATCGTGTACAAGAGAATCGGCCTCAGTGTAGATGTTGGCAGTAGAAACGCGATAAATGAGACGCAGTTGCCGATATCACGTTGCGATGATTTTGACGACCTCCCTGGCGCAGTGGTGAGCGCTGTGGTCTTATTAGTGGGAGGTCCCGGGTTCGATTCCTGGCAGGGGTTTGGAACTTTATAATTTCTAAATTTCTGGTCTGGTCTGGTGGGAGGCTTCGGCCGTGGCTAGTTACCACCCTACCGGCAAAGCCGTGCCGCCAAGCGATTTAGCGTTCCGGTACGATGCCGTGTAGAAACCAAAGGGGTATGGGTTTAATAAAAACTGCCATACGCCTTCCAGGTTAGCCCGCTATCATCTTAGACTGCATCATCACTTACCATCAGGTGAGATTGCAGTCAAGGGCTAACTTGTATCTGAATAAAAAAAAAAAAAAAAAGCAGCTGCAGTGGCTGCAGCGCGATAACGACGGAATGCAATTACCGTGCGCCGTGACGAACGGCTTATCGCGACCTTGGCATTGACATTGCTTGCACTCGGAGAAACTTCGACGTGGCGGATCGAGCGTTACAGCGCCTTATCAGCACCAGAGGCGGATTCAATGTCGAGAGCGCCCTAGGCAAGCGCCTCATACGCGCCCCTCTATAATCATTATTATTATTATTATTATTATTATTTATTTATTTATTATTTAATTAGAACGGCCATAAAGCCAATTACACTAATTAAACTACGAGTACAAACTAACATAAACATACATACAAAAATTGTTAAAATTATAAATTTTAAAAAGCAAAATTATAAATTTTCACAAAAGTTCAAAATCTGACCCATGAGGTCAGCCCATTTGTCAGCAAATATGTCACAGCGAGAGGACTCCTTCAGCAGCGCGTTGAGCGCAGCCAAAGTGCGCGGTATGGGTGACCTGGAGCGCGCTACCGTGCGACTAAACGGACTTACGAAAAATTTGGAGCGGTGGCGGAGATAGCTGTAATTAGAGGGTGCATAAACGCAGCAGAGCTTGTTGTGTAGTTCAGGTGTTCAGAGCAGTCGATCACACCCCTAAGAATCTTGCAAATTGTACCAATTTGGTCGCAGTCTCTTCTGGTTTTGAGCGAGTGGAAACCCAAGTGCCCTTGGAGAAATTTCATCATCATCAACCAATAGACGTCCATTGCTGGACGTAGGTCTCTTGTAGGGACTTCACATGCCACGGTCCTGCGCCGCCGCCATCCAGCGGCTCCCTGCGACTCGTCTGATGTTGTCCGTCCACCTAGTGGGGGGCCTTCCAAAGTTGCATGTTCCGGTGCGAGGTCGCCATTCCAGCACCTTGGGCCCCTCTAACAGCCATATTAAATTTTGTAAGAACTTCAAAAGAACGATGAATCGTATATAGTTCGCGATAAGTTGAGATGGCAATACCCACACACCCACCCGTGACCCACGCTCACCCGCACCGGGTTAGCGCGGGGGCTGTGCGGGCGCGGGAGGCGTTTCCTCCTCGATTGCCATCTTGACATGTAGCGCATTGAAATTGCAAAGCTGGTAGTTGGTGAATTGAACGAGTGAAGACTTGACAATTTACTATATTAAAGAAGAGGCGGTCACTCCAAGATTTTGCATAGAAACGAAGATATCTGAAACAAAGACTCACTAATCAAACTCTAGATGATTGCGCGCGCCTCTTCGTAATCTCGCGCCCCTAGGCACGTGCCTAGTTTGCCTTAGAGATAATCCGCCTCTGATCAGCACCATTCCAAATGTATAGAAGTAGAAGCAGCTGTTGCTTTGCGGAAGTCCATGATATCATGATATACCTAGAACCATAAGCCCAATTCGCTAAACTCCTGAAACAGACAAATCTGTCTTGGCACTTTGCACACGGAGAAATTGCGATGTGATGTGAACAAAAAAAATGTGTTAATGAACAAATAATTAGTATTTTCAAAGTAAAATAACTATACCAAGTGGAGTATCATATGAAAGGGCTTTACCTTTACATTCTACAACATATTTTAACCGACTTCAAAAAAAGGAGGAGGTTCTCAATTCGACTGTATGTTTTTTTTATTTATTTTTTGTTTTTTTGTATGTTTGTTACGCGATTACTCCGTCAATTATGAACCGATTTTGATAATTCTTTTTTTGTTCTGTAGGACATACTTCAGAGGTGGTCCCATTTTATTATTTACTAGCTTATGCTCGCGACTTCGTCCGCGTGGACTACAAAATTTCAAACCCCTATTTCACCCCCTTAGGAGTTGAATTTTTAAAAAATCCTTTCCTAGCGGATGCCTACGTCATAATAGCTATCTGCATGCCGAATTTCAGCCCGATCCGTCCAGTAGTTTGAGCTGTGCGTTGATAGATCAGTCAGTCAGTCAGTCAGTCACCTTTTCCTTTTATATATATAGATTTTTATGCATAACAGTTTTTGATTTGTCGTGTAAAATGTCAAAAAAATACCCGAGTACCCACGGAACCCTCGGTGAGCCAGTCTGACTCGTACTTGGCCGGTTTTTTTTCCCTTTTGAGGTGCGGATCCGTAAAAAAACTTAATTTCCATTTTAAGGATTTAATCACCAATGATTACCATCAAAATTTACAGCTCATAGCTAATTGACCATAAAACCTTTTGGTATTTGTATAGCGCGTTAAACCCACCGTGATCCTCCTGCTGCGGTCAGATTATGTTTGTTCAAGATTGCAGAGGCTGACTACAGTCAATATGGTCAACGTGTCACTCTACATGTATTTAGTTAATTCAAACATTTGCAGAAGAACAAGTTAGAAGCCTTCGTTTTATATCACAACACATATTTTGGAGTGTAAATATTTAGCTCAAACATTCTTTATACTGTCAAACTCCATTTAGAATATTCATAACATTTTAAAGTTCGTAACTAAGACCTAATACTTTATTACTTTAATTTTTAGGGTTCCGTATCTCAAAAGGAAAAAACGACCCTTATAGGACATTGAATTATTATGTACTAAAGTACCTCTATGTTGTAGGATCACTTTGTTGTCTGTCTGCCTGTCCGTCTGTCGTGTTTGTTAAGATAATATATACCCAGTGTAATGATTGTCATCCTAAAATACGTTAGGAGAAGTCACTAGATAATTTCGTATCGCTTCAAGGACTGCGAGGGGCCCTTCAGGCACAACAACAAACTGATCTGCGAATCCAACATCCCACATAAATATTGAAGTAATTGATCACGTCGGCACCGGCGTGAATACAAAGTGCACAGTTCCTCTATTACTTCGCTAATGTTTTCATTGTGTTTGCATGCTCATTTAAATTCCAGTCACACAGCTGGCTGCCTGTTTAGGTATACTTTTATCGCCATTTGCTATACTATTTTATTTTTTTCGTAACACCGTGGTTTTGAATTTCTTAGGACGGTCCTGCTGCTTGATTGCGGTAGAATGACAGCTACAATGTCACAAAATCACCTCTGATTGGTTTACGCTCGCACACTATTGGCTACAATGCATTGTTGCAACACAAATCGCACAAATTCAGTGCAATTCGCTAATAGCTGTAACACAGTTTTTTTAACTAACACAGCTATTACAGTTTCCCTAGTGTTTATGTTCATATGTAAATTTGAAGAATAAATAAATTATTATTATTATTATTAATTCAATCACAACAATTGAGATTGTAATAATGATTGATGCAGGTTTTAGACAATCGCCCTACTGGGTCTTCTTAGACTGACAGGCTGCCATGGAGCGTTTCCCTCCTCTCTTCGCAAAATAATATATAGTGTAACGAGCCATATCCTAATTTCCGTATAACAATAGTTGGTGTTCGGAGTTATTCAGCATAACGCCGTGGTCTTTGTCTTTGCCAAGGTCGCGCGAACTTGACTCACGATTACACCATAGCTACTTCTGCATCGCATCGGCCCTAGCTCATTACTCATTAGGTACTCATTGCTCACGTACACACAACATAAGGCGCCGGCTATGTACCATTATGTATGATCCGTTCTCTTGTACTTCTGTGTTTATGTATACCTACCTTGTACCTACCTATAGTCTCCGACAGGTTGAGACGGCAATCGAGATATGAGGCTAGGGGACGCCCCCCACACCCGCGCTATCCCGCACTGGGTTTGTGCGGGATAGCGCGGGTGTGCGGGGCGTCCTGACCCCGATTGCCATTTTGACCTGTCCGTAAGACTTGGGAAAATTAGTGATTGGATATTCATGGTCTGTCTGAAAAATTAATAGATACATAATTGTTTGGTCGATTGAAGTTAAAGACAGATTTTAATAATAATTAATTAATAACAATGAATATTTAATGAATAATAGTGATAATAATTATTACAATTTTATTTATTGAAGTGATAATAAGAAAAATTTCTTAGTATCATTATAAGCATTTTTGCGTCTACTGCTAGACATACACGACTATATCTTCATCCAGTTGTCTTCACTTTCTTAAATCCGTCGGTCCATCGAGTCGGAGGTTATTCTAAGTTCTTGAAATTGATTGAAGTGATATCTAAATATATAGAACGAAAAGGTGATTGGCTGACTGACTGACTGACTGATCTATCAACGCACAGCTCAAACTACTGGACGTACTAACATCATACACTTAGACATCCGCTAAGAAAGGATTTTTGAAAATTCAACCCCTAAGGGGGTAAAATAGGGGTTCGAAATTTGTGTAGTCCACGCGGATGAAGTCGCGGGCATAAGCTAGTAGTTTATTACGAGGCTATGCCTGTTTGTACAGGCTCTACGCTGCCTCTAGGTGTTCCTCGTATGATTTTGAAATAGCGTTAACCAACAAACAAAAGAAATCGAGGAAGAAACAAAAAGGAAGGTAGTCACCCTGAATATTATTGTTATTGTCTCAGAATGCAGAACATTGTACTGGTGATTTAGGACGGAGGAAACAAAATCTACGATCTGCTTTGAATAGAAAATTTTGTTTTTAAAGTTGAACAAAGGAGGAAAACGCGTAGGTTTACAAGGCTATATGAGTTTGCCGATACACTGCACACAAGCGGCTTAATGGCGAGCCAAACATGTTGGGAATGATAATAGTTTTTATATATTTTTGTTATTTAAGGAACGCTCAGTAATTTCATTGCTACTTATATTTATAAATAAATACCTGTGGTTTACCGAATTAGTAACGCGGTTCAATGCAGTATCAGGAGGTAAGTATCATAGGTACGACTTGGTGGTAAAGGTGTAAATTTTTGTCGAAACCTTGGAGGCTTATTGTTATTTTAAACATTCACCTATATTTGTATTGTGTACACACATTGCTATTTAATGCGGCATAGCGACACGCTCTACAAAAATATGTGTTTGACCTTATTTCTGCCTTTATTTATACGAAAACGTAAAGAAAACATTATTTTATAAACATATACATACATACATCTTACTAGTGCTGAGGTGCTTGCTGGATTTTTATCAATGGTACCTACTACCTATAGTACGCGACAGGTTGAGATGGCAATCGGGATATGAGGTGAGGGTTTCCTTCCCGATTGCGTACTATGCCTATCAACGTTTTAAGGTAGAACCTATAGATAAAAACCGGCTAAGTGCGAGTCAGGCTCGCGCAATGAGGGTTCCGTACTACAGTCGTAATTTTTCGACATTTTGCACGATAATTCAAAAACTATGATGCTTAAAAATAAATAAAAATCTGTTTTAGAATGTACAGGTGAAGACCTTTCATATGATATAGTCTTGATATAGTCACTCACTTCGAAAGTGAAAATACTAATTATTAGTTCATGACCACAATTTAATTTTTTTTTTGTGTGTTTGAACCTTAAATTCCCGGTTTTCAGATTTTTCCCCAAATGTAAGCTATAAGATCTACCTACCTGCCAAATTTCATGATTCTAGGTCAACGGGAACTACCCTGTAGGTTTCTTGACAGACCGACAGACAGACAGACAGACGACAAAGTGATCCTATAAGGGTTCCGTTTTTCCTTTTGAGGTACGGAACCTTAAAAGTGATTAAAAAATCGAATAGTGTTTCTTCTAGAATAAATGATTTGATATCTGTTAAAAGTTAATACAGAACCCAGAAGTTATGGTGAAATAAATATTAAATTTACAGTCTTTATAAACAAAGTTGTATATTCAAATGAGATCATTAGTAATAGAAGTTATGCTAAAGACTATACATAGTCATTTTAATGAATAGTTAATTACTATTGACAAATTAAATTTGACAGTTGACTAATTCTCTAAGAGATATGAGATAACATCTGACATCTCAGTTGATAATGTTAACCGGTTTGAAAAGTAACATACAAGCCAATAAATTGACAGTTGGAATGCTATATATGCAAAAGGCGTTATCAACATACATCCTGTAAATTATTATCTGTTAGTCTGTAAGTTAACTATTTTAATGCACAAGTAGATAAAATAAGGGGAGCAAAAAGAAATTTTGCAAATCGGTTCAGAAACCTCGAAATGGAAAATGTGGATTAAAAAGAAATGTCCAGTTTCGTCGCGGTAACCGTGCGAAGGAGCCGCGTCCGACCGAGTGCTACCGCTTACAATTTTATTTACGCGCGCCGGCCGCGAAGCAACGTAGGTATCTATCTACCTGCCTACGGCCGGCCGGACGGGTTTATACGCAATGAGTAAAGACAGTGACGGGTACGCAAATGCAAATAATACAATTGTGTTACGCGGCGAGAATGATATACAACAGGAAGTAATGTTAGTAGAAGAGCACCAATACAACCAAGAGGAAGAGGTAGATATGACTTTAGAAGTGTGCAGGGAAGAGGATTTAAGAGCTCAGAAGAGAACAAGATCAGATGATGAGGAGAGTGAATGGACTACGGTGGGAAGCAGAGGGAAAAAGACGAAACCCGGAAACGATTCAATTGAAATATATATCTCTAGTTCGGAAATTTTACCCAAACAGTTTGCAATGGCAAAACTTTTTAAAAAGAATAATTTGAGTGACATCGAAAGAGTAAAATATATCAGCCCTTTTAAAATTCGGCTCCATGTGCCTAATGAAATCAGCGCTAAGAAACTAGAAAATTGTAGGGAGTTTATTGATAAAGGCTGGAGAATCTATAGGGCGTTGGAGAAAGATATATCATATGGTATCATAAGAGGAGTGGACTTGGACTTGTCAAGCGAAGAAATCGCCAAAAGTATTGAATGCCCCAATGAAATCGAATTACTATCCATTATGCGCCTCGACCGCCGTAGCGATACAGCGGTAAACGGCTGGACTCCTAGTGAATGCGTTCGGCTATGTTTTAGAGGCAAACAGCTACCCCAATACATATCAGTAGACGGTCTCAAAATTAATATAGAACCATATATTTTCCGGGTCTCTCAGTGCTCAAAATGTTGGCGGCTAGGTCACATTCTTAGAAGGTGTCCCTCATTCAAGGTCATTTGCCCAAAATGCGGTGGAAACCACGACAATTGCACAACTACAACTTATAAGTGTGTTAACTGTAATGGAAACCATATGGCGATGTCAAAGACGTGTCCCAGTTATCTTAAAGAACGAAAACTTAGAGAGATAATGGCCGAACTTAATTGTACCTATAAAAAAGCGTTATCTGTTTACGTGCCATTGAGACCAGAGAGGCCACCCAATATGCCGGACTGCCCTTCCTCACCTATTCTTCCTACGACGTCCTACACATCAGCAAATATAAATAAACCGCCCGCATCATCAGATACATCCACATATGCACATGTTGTAAAGACTACCGCTATTATTCACAAACCAACTAGTTCTCACAGTACAGCTAAAACAACAAAGACTCCACGAAGGCGATTTGAAGATATGGAAGAAATTACTAAGGAAAGTGAAGATTTGTACAATACTAAAGAAAAGGAGAATAATTCTAATCAACAAAATAACAGGATACCATTTTTAGAGCTTTTGAGCAGGCTTAAAAATATTTTATTTTTGAAAGGAATTCCTATACAATTAAAAATTAAGAATATTGCAAAGTGCGTATTTGAGTGGGTGTATTCGGCATTGATGGATTATATATCTGACTGGTCCTTTATTAAGACAATTATTGACTCATTTATTAATAATGGCTAGTAATAATAATAACATAAAACTGAACATTATACAATGGAATGCGCAAAGTGTTAAGCCTAAGTTGTTGTCGTTTCAAAATATTCTCTTGCAGGAAAAAGTTCACATTGCTGCTCTGAGTGAAACCTGGTTAGACTCGAGCACGACATTACAGGTAAAAGATTACAATATCTTCCGTAAAGATAGGGCGGACTCGTATGGAGGTGTCGCACTATTTGTGCATAGATCTATCAAAGCTGACCTGCTGCAAATATCAGATATAAGTTCAGGCATAGAAATGATAGGAATTAAAGTTCATAACTGCGACGATATTAATCATATTATCTCTTTATACTGTCCTCCATCGGCTCGTACACATCAAAAAGAGTGGGATATTTTATTTTCAAGATTTAGAAAGAAAACATTAATATTAGGCGACTTCAATGGTCACCATACAAATTGGTCTAATAAAATCGACTCAAGAGGGGTTCAAATATTTGATGCCCTCGAAGACCATTTATTTTGCACTTTAAATGACGGTACTCCGACGCGTGTACATCTGGTGAGTGGTCAATGTAGGCAGTCAGCTCCAGATATTTCATTAATATCTTCAGATATTGTTTTGAACTTCAATTGGACGGTTTTAAACGAATCTCTGGGCAGTGATCACCTAATGATTAAAATTTCAACTGAATTTAATGCCCGTCCTAATAATTTTCCCCAACGTAATTACAAAAAGGCTAATTGGCAAAACTATAAAAGCTGCCTAAAATCAATGTTTGAAAAATTTGAATTTAAGGAAGACTTACAGACTTCGTACGATAATTTTATTAATTACTTAAATATAGCTGCAGATCTTCATATTCCACATATAAAAATAAGTCTGAACCCTTCTAAAAAATTTCGCCCTAAGCCCTACTGGAACCCGGACCTTTCTAAATGTGTTGCAGAACGTCGACTGGCCCTGTCAACTTTTCGACGTAATCCCACCCCCCAAAATTTTGATATTTTACAAGAGAAAATTCAAAAATCACAGAGAAGGATACGCACCGACCGTAATAAATCGTGGCAAACGTTTTGCAATTCTTTAGATGGAGCTTCCAATCAAAACGAGCTTTGGTATAAAATGAGATGGTTCAAGGGCCGTCACAATCCTAGCAGTAATATTCCAAAGGATGAATGTGTCAAACTTCTAGAAAAGCTCACACCTGATTATGTTTCTCCGGATAAACCAGTTTTCTCAACAAGCAACGTATCTCTAGATACAAAAATATCACTGCAAGAATTGCTTAGTTGTATTAAAAATAAAGATACTTCCCCTGGTGCCGACAACATATCATATTCCATGATTAAGAACTTACCTAAAAATGCCAAAAATATCTTATTACAACTATACAATATTTTTTTTATGAATGGATTTGTTCCTAAACAATGGAGGGATATAATTATTATTCCTATCCCAAAACACAGCAGAGGTCCTAACTTCCCTTTATCTCTCAGACCCATTTCAATGATATCGTGCATCTGTAAAATTTTTCATGGCATACTAATCAATAGATTAGAGTGGCACATAGAAAAGAATAAGATTCTATTACCAGTTACCACCGGTTTTCGTAAAAGTCGATCTTCGTTGGAAAATTTATCCACATTAGTCTCAAGAATACAAATAGCTTTATCTAAACAACAAGCCACAATAGCTTGTTTCGTAGACCTAGAAGATGCCTACAACAATATAGATATTTCAGTGCTACTTAAGTCTATGGACTTATTAGGAATCAGTGGCAGATTATGCAGCTACTTGTGGAATTTTTTAAATGAGAGGAATCTTAAAATTAATGTTGAGAATTCATATATTTGCCGGAAAACTGGGAAGGGGTTGGCTCAAGGAGATCCGCTCTCACCTCTGCTTTTCAATATTGCGACATTAGATCTGTGTAAATGTATAAATACTGATAAGGTTTCAATTTCTCAATACGCTGACGATTTTGTAATCTATTTGATGTGCAAAAATACCCAAAGAGGGTCACAGGTCTTACAATTAGAATTAAATAAATTTGTTCATACTGCGATGCAATTAGGATTACAGGTATCAGCAGTCAAAAGTAAAATATGTATTTTTAGAAGGGGCTATAAAGATGCAACGGTAAATTTAACTGTCAATGATTCTACTCTGCAGATGGCCAATTGCGTAAAACACTTAGGTCTATGGTTAGATTATTCTCTAAGGTGGAAAAAACACATTAATGAATTAAAAGAAAGATGCTCAAAGTTTTTTAATGTTTTTAAAGTATTGGTAGGGCCGGGGTGGGGCATTCACCCAACCCATTTAAGAAAATTGTACATTGCTATAGTACGAAGCCGATTAGATTATGCTAGCTTCCTATTTGCAAACAGCTGTAATACACACTTAAGTAAGTTGGATAAAATTCAGAACCAATACATGCGGATTGTTGGTAGTTTTATCAGAAGCACGCCGATTCATGTAATGGAATCGGAGCTATATCTCCAACCCTTATGTACAAGAAGATACTACCTGGCCGGGAAGTTTTGGTTTAAGTCGGTATCAATCTCGGAAAGTGAGCTAGCGAATACACTTAGTGTTCTCAGTGCCCTTTGTCAAGATAGATATTGGAGATGCAAAAATAAACCTTTATTAGCTTTAGTTCACGACGAGTTCAAACACACCGCATTTCATAAGAGTAATAATTTGGACTGTTTTTCCCTAGATACTTGGATCAGCAATGTGGATTTAACAAATGTAGTTAACACGGAGATTGAGACGATCAAGAACGCTAAAAGGCAATACAATCAGAATGTGTTAAAAAATCTTTGTATGCATTACATTGCCGATAAATATGAAAATTTCTACAGGATTTACACGGATGGTTGCAAAGGAGAGGATGGTTCTGGTATGGCTTTCTTAGACACTCAATCGGGAACATCGGTCGGATTACGAGTTAATTCGAATATGTCTATCATGCACATTGAGTTGGTGGCTATAGCGGAAGCTGTGGCATATATTGACTCCCTTGCTCCTGGCAATTATGTGATTCTTACGGACTCAAAGAGTGCCCTTCAGCATATGTTGAAATGTACTACAACTGTTTTTCGCGGTGTACCACTAGCATATGATATCATAAAATCAATCCTTAAGATCTTATCTAATAAAAAGTATCTATGTCTACAATGGATCCCATCTCACATAGGCTTGCCAGGTAACGAGGAAGTCGACCACCTAGCCAAAGAAGCATCGTATTCTGACTGGTCATTTGATGGGCTACCCTATTTCAGTGATCTAATTTTTTTAGTAAAAGAAAGATGTTTTGATATGTGGAAGGAACATTTTGACCAGAGATCTCTCATCAAAGGCATATGGTATAAGACTATACAGCCATCCCTCCCTCGGCAACCGTGGTTTATTGGTGCTAAGTTAAGTAGATTCGAAATTGTAGTAGCTTTAAGACTACGTTCCGGTCACATTCCACTGAACGGATTTGCATACCTTATTGGAAAATCAAACTCGCCAAAATGCACAGAATGCGATATAATCGAGGATGTGTATCACGTCTTAGTGGAGTGTGTCCGGAACGAAATAGAAAGGCATAATTTTATAAATAGGTTTAATATTGACTTGAGAGATGTGGGTACTTGTAACAGTGTTTTGGCCCTCCCTTTGTCTAAGGAGGCCAGAGCACTGTGCAAGCTGTATAAAACGTACTCAAATTTTAGAAGTTAGAACATAATGAAATGTTTGCTCCTATGAGGGTGACATGTTTAGGTTGTAAACAAACCCTCTACAAAAATCTAGAAAAAAAAAAAAAAAAAAAAAGAAATGTCAAACGAGCTCGGTGACTATCATTCATCGTTGAACACAGAATTATCCCCCCGTTGGGCCCTACTTCATGAAACCCGACAAGTCGACAAGTTTGTGAGATTTTCATTATCACCTGTAAATTTTAAAATCACAGGTGACAATGAAAATGAAAATAAACGGAGAATTGTCGCGACAACCTTGTCGAATTTTCCATGCAAATAATAATGTCAATATTCATTAACCATTTGCACACCAGGACCTGGGAGAATGTGTAAGGTGTGACTAAACTGATGTAGACCTACATGTACCCACATTCCAGCGAATAAACGTTTTTTATTTTTTATTTATTCAGATACAAGTTAGCCCTTGATTGCAATCTCACCTGATGGTAAGTGACGATGCAGTCTAAGGTGGGAGCGGGCTAACCTGGAAGGAGCATGGCAATTTAATTAAACCCATACACCTTTTGGTTTCTACACGGCATCGTACTGGAACGCTAAATCGCTTGGCGGCACGGCTTTGCCGGTAGGGTGGTAACTAGCCACGGCCGAGGCCTCCCACCAGACCAGAACAGAAATTTAGAAATTATAAAATTTTTAGAAATTATAAAATAGCGCTTACCACTGCGCCAGGGGAGGTCGTCAAAGAGAATTTATTATTTATTATTATTATTTTATTATAATAAAATTGTCGAATTATCAAATTGTCACCTGTCACTTGTCACCGATAGTTGTAAATTTTATCAAATAGGGTTCTGCAGCCTGCTCTTCCATAACTAACGTGAATGAAGCCGATGATTCAATACACAATTTGTGGGTTACGTTATATTAGACTCGCTGTCACTCGTGCAAAGGCGGGACGGATGACACGTGACGGTGACGTCACAGTGACAGCTGCTGAAATACTGCCCACCTAATCTCTCATCGGCACGTTACGCAACTACGTACGTGTCGTATTACGGAACGTGTGTGCTCGCGACCCGAGGCGAGTTATGCAAGCCCACAGCCTAAACGACGCTCAAATTATTAGCTAAGATTCTCTTTCTATTTATGTCCCTCATTGACATGGTTGTACATACTTCGTAGTTGTTGTGGTGGTGTAAGAGTTGCTTTACATGGTGTTACAGCAGATCTCTTCGATGCTGTCTCAATTTTTTTATTCTCATTTTTTTTAACTTTCTGATTCATTCATTCTTTTCGACGACCTCCCTGGCTGTACTTCCACACGCCAGGGTCTTGCGCTCCAGCGGCTCCTTACGACTTGTTTGATGTCGCCTGTCCATCTGGTGTATATGTAGTCTTTGAATTCTACGCTTTCCTGTATGAAGTCGCCATTTTAGCACCTTGGGACCCCAACGTCTATCGACTGTTCAAACTATATGCCCTGTCCATTTGCCACTTCAAGGCCAGCACCTTGGGACCCCAACAACGTCTATCGGCTTTTCGAACTATGTATCCTGCCAATTGCCACTTCAGCATCGCAACCCGCTAAGCTATTTGGTAACTCAGCTCTGGTAACATAGCTCTCTTCATCGGCCGCTGAGCTTTCATAACAGTTAGATATTATAACTTGTTTTATACAAGTCATATTACATGAATATATTACTACCTGTTATAGAAGTTGTTGTTGCCAGTTGCGACCAATATTAAGTTAGTCATAGCGTAATATTAATTGCCTTACAAAAACGTAGGCATTCGCCGTTCACATGTGGCGGTAAGTGTGTTGCGTGACCTTATTGCAGCAGTGCTGGGCGGTGGTGGCGGTGGGGCGCAGGCGCGCAGGCTGGGCCCCTTCACGTCACTCAACTAGGCTAAGGCCGGCCGTCGAACCGAGACCTGTCACGAGTATGCTCTCCAATCTGATCGCATTCGTTGGATACTTCCAAACTCAAACTCAAATTATTTATTCAGAATTGGTAAAATTTTACGCTTCCTGATTGTCATAAATTTTTATTTGTAAGATGATATGATATAGTCGTGATAATTAATACGTACTTAAAACTAAAGCTACGAGGGTTCCAAACGCGCCCAGGTCTAAGAAGAGCCTTCCTTTTTAAATAGTATAAAATATTTATTATATTTTGTTACCGGCTTCGTGCGACTCGTTTGAAGTCATCTGTGCACCTAGTGGGACGTCTTCCAACGCTGCGCTTTCCGGTGCGAGGTCGCTATTCTAGTGCCTTGGGACTTCGTCTATCGGTTCCGTACCTCAAAAGGAAAAACGGAACCCTTCTAGGATCACTTTGTTGTCTGTGTGTCTGTCTGTCTGTTTGTCAAGTGTTATCGCACTTGTATTTGGCGGCTTTTGAAATGAAGTCGCGTGGCGCGTGGCGAGGCAGCCATCTTTAGTGGATGGTATGAATACGGGTGGTTGATGGTTTTTGAGCTAGTCTCGTTCCGACGCACGACTCGACGACTAGTAAATGCTTTTTGTGTTTAGGTCGCCATATTTCGATTGAGTGGTCGCAATAGCAATTGGGCCCTAATCAAGTTAATATTGCAGTTGGGTTATTATAAGAGGTAAAACTCTCGATAAGCCTGTGCGCGTCGTGATTAATATTTAAAATTCACTTCTGGTATGTTTATATTATGTGTAACCGAAATTCCTTAATTTATCCATCACTACCTGCCCCGGCGAACTTCGTACCGCCTAACAGTCGATTCAAATTTTTAAATTTTTTCTCTCTTTACGAACCATCCTCGTACTTCAAGGAATATTATAAAAAAAGAATTAGCAAAATCGGTTCAGCTGTTCTCGAGATTTGCGATCAGCAAATCATTTAGCGATTCATTTTTATATATAGAGATATTAGGACCACATGGTCACCCTATTAATGTGGCCATTTAAACCAGACCTCGGTAGCGTGACCGTTAGCTCCGAATCTCCGCCCGGGGTTAGGTTTCTGCGTGCCACCACATAATGGTTACAAGGATAAAAATAATCCACTCCACTTGAAGTAGGTACATTTTAATGATTTAAAAGAGAAAGGATTTATTGTAGTTTTAAAGTTAGTTTTGGGTTTCTGGCAATGTTAATTTAGTAAAAGTTAACTGTAAGATAAACCTGTCTCTTTGGTACAGTTTCGAAGGTTTCGAAAGAAATAAGTTCACGGTTCACGCGTTACATTCGGGTTTGGATAAATTAACATAATCATGATCATGATGATCATCATCATCATGATCATGATGATGATGTTAATTGGTCATGATGATCAACCCATCACCGGCCCACTACTAAGCTTATGTCTGCTCTCAGAATGAGAAGGCCATAGTCCACGACCATAGACAAAAGAAGTTCTTTTATCTATGTCCATGACGCTGGCCAAGTGCGGATTGGCAGACTTCACACAACTTTGAGAACATTATGGAGAACTCGCAGGCATATAGAATTCCTCACGATGTTCTTCTTCACGGCTAAAGCAATTGATATTTAATTAAATAATTTTTAAATACCGTACCTGGCAGGATTCGAACCTGCATCTTCTGGGTTCGCGCCCGATGCGATGCGAATCATGAATCAATCCACTCGATTGTCCGATTTGAACATGTAGTCTTCGATACATTACATTGATTCTTACTTACCTTAAAAGTTAACTACCATTGTGACATGTATTCTAGCAAAATAAAGGATTTATGATTTATGATATCAATCGGTGCTCTTATCTCTATTGGTCAATAACCGATAACCGAAAATAGGCACCATAATTAACTGAAGTCTACATTTATATCCCACTAGCTTATGTCCGCGGTTTCGTTTGCCTGGACTACACAACCTGCACAGCCGCACGTCACCCGCGCTCGCCTGCACCGGGTTAGTGCGGGGCGTTCCCTCCCCGATTGTCATCTCGACCTGTCGCGTGCTATAGATACTATGTCACCGTTTTAAACTCCTATTTTACCCCTTTTAGGCGTTGAACTTTCAAGAAATCCTTTCTTAGCGAATTTCTTAACAGCTATCTGTGTGTGTGAATTATAGACTTAGTTAAACCATATTAGAAAGGCCATTGTAGAAACATAATTCAGAAATGGCTAAAAAAACTGATGTTTAAGTCCTATCTCAAGAAAACATTTAGATAAGCATTCTCAGTATTAATTACAATTTGTAAGAAAACTAAACTTCAGAAGATGAAAATACCTAGCATTTCATTCTGAGTAATTCAATTCAGATACGGTTTTGTATGGTTAGTAACTCTCATAGCTAGCTGATAGTACGTTCATATAGCGAGCAGTTACAGTTATAGAAAGGCCCTGTGTACCTGCCACGGAGTGAAGTGAGCAAAAGTTAAATTAGAAGCCCGGGAGCAGTGCCCTTGCGCCGTGGCGTGATATTTAAACCCAAGTGAAGGTAGAACGACCGGCCTTAACCAGAATGCTCGTGCGCTGACGTCGCGCGTCGGGCGGTTAGAAAGTTGCCGTGCTTGCGTCACGCGGGGGCGACGACCCCACGCGCCCTGCTTGTGCTTGCACGCATCATTCTCAACCGATAGGTGTCTGGTGGACACGCCACGGTCTTGTGCCGCCTGAATACAGCGGCTTCGTACGACTCTGATGTCGTCTGTCCACCTAGTGTCTTCCAACGCTGCGCTTGCCGGTGCGAGGTCGCCATTCTACCACTTTGGGACCCCAAAGTATCGGTTTCCTTATCTTTAATCCGGTCGTTTTTGGCCACCGAAGAGAGTACAAAATATAGTCTCTGTTTTGGACCAATAAATAGTTGTACCTACTAAAATTTAGTCCAAGGGCTTTTATTCAGCAGTTTGCTCCTCCTGTATCACTACCCATATTATAAATGCGAAAGTGTGTTTATTTGTTGGTTTATTGATTTGTTGGTTTGTCCTTCAATCACGTTGCTACGAAGCAACAGATCAACGTGATTTTTTGCATAGGTATAGTTTAAGACCTGGAGAACGACATAGGCTACCCGGGAAATCAAAGAACTCCCACGGGATTTTAAAAAATCTAAATCCACGCGTACGAAGTCGCGGGCATTAGCTAGTAATTTTATAATTTGTAAATTAACATTAGTTTAGTTTTTAAATCTATCGGCACCTGAACACTATTAACATAAATTGCCCAATGCTCCTAAAGAGGTTTTCCCCTAAAAAGTCTCAACTTGCTAGTATTATGATGTAGGCTAATGATAAACAACACGTAAAGAGGGAGAGGCCAGTACGGGAGTGCCTTGTACATTTAGAAATTCGATACCAGGCAACACGTAAATGGGAGTGCCACTTAGGTACATAGAGAAAAACAACGACTTCGAATTTTTCGAGAAATCTCAGCTTTTAGAGATCCCATAATCTTTTTGAAAAGACGACGAAAAAAGCTGTTTCAGTACATGTAGGCGAAATCGGCTTTACTCACGTGTTTAGTCGACGTTAGCCCGATTAGTTTCGAACCCATCCGGGGTCCTTTTTCACATAGGGACGTTCACGAACCCGTCGCGGTTCCGTAGAACCAGAGTATCCGACACAGCTCAGCAGGTTGCAAAGCTATCTCTAGCTGTAGACATCTATCGGATAATGATGATGATGATGTATTTCCCACTATATCACCGCAGCTTTGGCCAACAGGATAATACTAAGGTCTGTTCAGTGAATCAGAGTGCCTTGGCGCATACATCACGGCGTTGGCAGCGTGCCAGTTGCCACGGACTACGCTCCGTGCTATTTGATTTAGCGTCTTGTTGGTACGCTGTGATTGTACCAGCCTTCTCGACCATTCACCGGCCCTGCAGAGAATGGAAATTTTAATGTACATCGAAATATATAACATGAAATAGGTGACTGACTGACTGATCTATCAACGCACAGCTCAAACTGCTGGACGGATCGGGCTGTAATTTGGCATGCAGATAGCTATTATGACGTTCGCATCCGCTAAGAAAGGATTTTTGAAAATTCAACGCCTAAGGGGGTAAAATAGGGGTTTGAAATTTGTGTAGTCCACGCGGACGAAGTCCCGAGCATATAAGCTAGTACAAGATAAAATGGTTTTTGTTCTGCGTTCGATATAATTACATTCAAAATACAAACTGAACACTTCTGAATTGGTTTCGATCCGTCTGTCTGACTTTCAGCGGGCTGTATCTCATGAACCGTACTGTAATATTTTAGAGAGTTGAAATTTTCACAGACCTATTTCTATTGCCGCTATTAAACAAATGAAAAAAAAATTCAAAATGACCACCATGGTTTTTTTTAATAGTGTTGTATCTTGTACGTTTGTACTGAACTTTTCGTCTGCGAATCCGATTCGCACTTGACTATTTATTTTTTTACTTTTTTCACAGCGTATCCTTGGTACAATCTTCCGCTGAAACGCTTTAATACTTGAGAGGCGTAGGAACTGTAGGAAATAAAAAAGAAAGTCCGCGTACCGTTCGCCGACCCACATGCAGTCATGCTCGCCGCACGGGCGCGCTGAGAGCACCGCGACGTGACTCGGAATAAAAACGAAATTATACTCCAGTACGCGACAGGTCGAGATGGCAGTCGGGGAGAGAACGCCCCGCACACCCGCACAGCTCCCGCGCTAACCCGGTGCAGGCGAGCGCGGGCGATGCGCCATACCCCCATTGGCATCTCAAACTGTTACGGGCTACAACATGTCATCCCAGCACGCCGCGACAAAAACCTTGATGCATTTTGATTTGTGATGGACCATTTCAGAAGCCTTCCTGAGTGCTTGAAGATCATAGTCTTCGAACAGTACGTGTTGCCAGTGATGACATATGGATCCGAAACATTGTCTCTAACTATGGCCTCATAAGAAAGCTAAAAGTCACTCAGCGGGCGATGGAGAGAGCTTTGCTTGGAATCAAATCAGAATTGAGGAGACCCATAGCAGAACCAGAGTAACCTACACAGCTCAGCAGGTTGCAAAGCTAAAGTGACAATGGCATAGTTCAAAAACCCGATAGACTTTGGTGTCCCTACTTCCAAGGTGCTGGAATGGCGACCTCGCACCGGAAGGCGCAAAACAACATCGAACGAGTCGCAAAGAGCCGCTGGATTCAGGAGGCGCAAGACCGCGGCATGTGGTAGTTTCTACAAGAGACCTATGTCCAGTTGTGGACGTCTATCGACTATAAGATCAAGTTATAACCCACATTACATTATGCACCAATATCTTTATTCCTCGCGCACACCCGGCGATGCAAATCTGTACTCAGTGATTCAGAGCGGCTCACACCCATACATCACTCGCTGGCACCGAGCCAGCAGGCAACGCTGCATGCACTTTGATTGTCGATTTCGTTTGCTCTTCAAACCATTATACCCCAACGATCTCTTGTGTAGCACTACCTCAGTGAACTGAGTGAAGAAACTCTCGGTTTGATCTCGGATGATTTGTTTGGATACCTAGTCATTTTGTCTTACATAGCCTATCTAGCCTACCTAAAAATGACGCCTGCTTGTGTAGGTAAAGCCGTTTTGTTACAAGTTTCACAACTGTCGTGAACTTGTAGTACTCCACACTGGACGGATCATTCCAAGTTCCTCACGACGTTGTCCTTCGCCGTTGAGGCAAGTCATATATAATTGTATACAATGCACATAGCTCCGAAAAGTTAGCGGCGCATGCCTGGGATCGAACCTAGCGTTTTATGTAGGTATAACGAAACTTTCTTGCGTGCCTGTTACAATTATAAATTAAAATTACAATAAAAATTGGTCGCATGGCGTAATAGGAGTGGCATGCGCGGCGTGCAGGCGGCCGCGCTATCAGCGATAGGTGCCTTATCGTTCACGTGGCGAATGTGGCAATGTTTGCCCTCCGCCTCCGCCTGCACGTGCCGCGGCATTCTCTGACGGTGACGTGGCCTGCTAAGGAGTTTATGGTATACCACGGTTACTAAGCATAAAACTGGTGATAGCCCAGTGGATAAGTAAGACAGAGGTCGAAGGTTCGGGCTCGCACCTCTAATTTTTCGAAGCTATGTTGCTTTAATCGTGAGAAGCTGTGATAGCCTAGTGGTTAGGACGTCCGCCTTCTAATCGGAGGTCGGGGGTTCAATCCCGGGCATGCATCTCTAACTTTTCGGAGTTATGTGCCTTTCTTTTTGACGGGGAAGGAAAACATCGTAACGAAACCTGCATGCCTGAGAGTTCTTCATAATGTTCTCAAAGGTGTGTGAAGTCTACCAATCCGCACACGGCCAGCGTGGTAGACTACGGCCAAAACCCTTCTCACTCTGAGAGGATACCCGTACTCTCTAGTGAGTTGATTATGATGGTGAATCGTGAGGACATCTACATACTTGATACGAGAGTACTCCATATTATGTTCAATTTCAATTTTCATTTATTGCATTTCCATAAACTACATCATATTAAGTATGTACAAAGTATTATGGATACCCAGTTTGGGTGTCGCAATTTGGTCCTTCTCGGTTCACTTTCTTCAATGTTCTCAGAGGCGTGTGAAGTCTGTCAATCTGTACTAATTGGCCAGCATGGTAGACCTCTCCAAACACAAGCCCAAACACTTCTCAGCTGAAAGGAGACCCGTGCTCAGCAGCGACGCGGCGCGGGCGATGGGTTGATCATGATGACATTAAGTTTACTGTAACATACCTATTCAAGTTTACAATATAGTCAGCATCTTTACATCACAATTTATTTTGTCGTAAACGTTTATATTATACTTACCTTTCTGACAAAACACCAAGAGCTTGTAAAGCCTTCTGCGTCTGGAAGTGTACGTATGCTATATGCAAATGAAAGGCGCGTTCACACTGGGCGGCGCGCGGCGACGCGTGACGGGTGTCACGGCCCGCGAGCGACGCCGCGCGCCGCGCGTGACCGTTCCGTCGGGGAGCCGTGACGAGCATTCAGATTGTCTCGTACACGAAGAGGTGGTGGCGAGATGTCACTGGTACAGCTACTGGGCTTCTGTCACTGTATCACCAAAGTAGAACTGCTGAGGAAGCGTGTCAACATTATTTATTCACTAGATGGTGCCCGCGACTTCGTCGTCGTGGGCTTAAGGTTTTAAATCTTCTTCTCGAGTCGACGGTCATCTCAAACATGGGCAGCCCAAAAAGCCGCAACCGCGATTGCTCCGTCTTAAAGGTAGCCGTCGTGGTGACAAGATTAGTCAGCCAACTGATTTAATCGAAAAGAGTAATTTATTACCTATTTTGAATAAATCATTTGACTTTGATTTTGTCCATGTAGTAGCAGCTTCCAGCCGGGTGCTTGTGTTCGGTATAAAACTAAGCAACACGCGGGGAGGCTCAAGTTTTTAATATTTCTGCGGGAAGGACAAGCCGTGACGAGGCTCATACACGGACAGGTGGTGACGAGATGTCGCTGGTACAGCTATTGGGATTGTGTCAAAGTATCGCCAAAATCTTGGGCAGTAGAACCTGTAAGGGACCTCACGGTTTCTTGCAAGGGGTGAAGGAGGAAAAAGATTATAAAGTTTCTGAGCTTGGTCTCCAAAATGAATTCGATAGAAGACCGATAGACGGATGACATTGTGAATGACGGTATTGTAGACTGAGAAATTTCGCCTGAGTTGATCACCAATAATTTTTAGGTCGTGGCGATCTATTGAGTTGGTACTTGTCCATCCCAGAGGTGATAACAGCAGTTCGTGCCACACCGAACTTGTTGCCTACGCATTGTTTTGGCGTGAAGTGTCGCTTCACCTTGAAAAAAAACAAAATTTTCCACGGGATTTTTAAAAACCCAAATCCAAGCGATCAGTTAGTCCTATAATAAGTACCGGGTATCTTTAAAACAAGAGTGAATAGGCATCTTCTAGGTAAACGCGTCCCATCTTAGGCCTCATCATCACTTTCCATCAGGTGTGATTGCGGTCAAGCGTTTGCCTATAATGAATAATAAAAAATAGAAAAAAGTATACAGTCACCAGCTCTTAAGTTTTTATTAGCCTTTGTTTTTTACGCTCCGAAACTCGCTTTTATACCGGTAGGTACCTATACGTATTATTTAACACACAAAGAACTACGTTGATTGTCCGTTTCAATTATATTATATTTTTGTATTATTATTCCACTGGTTTTAAAAATTGCCCCACTTTTGATGTTTAATTTCCAAAGCCTTACAAATACTGAAGTTATTTACCTACTACATACATATTACATATTATATGTAACTTGGTCGTTACTAGGTGAAAAATATCAAGATGAATGACGAGTGTGTATAACATCATCATCATTAGCCTTAACATGTTGAAAAACTCTGGTCTCATGTTGCATGAATGTTTTGTATACTATCTATATGTTACTATCTTTATGTTCTATGTATAGAATCTATGTTTTGTATAACTCTCAGGCATGCAGGCAGGTTTCCTACCAATATTTAAAGTAAGTAATACATAACATAATCAGTCGGTAACAAAGATAATGAGTATCTGGCATGTATTCGTCAGCTCATCACAGACGGAGCATGTCTGTAGAAAGCGCATATATGTACAAGTTCTCGCTTGGCTCGTGGAGCGTGGCGCCCCGCGTGAGATCCCACTGGTATAAGTTAAGAACTTAGATTACTTATTCTAAAGATACCGCGTCACGTAATGAGCACAATTTAAAGAACACAAGAACAAAGTGTCTTCCAATAAGGTATCTTAACTATAAACTAAGCTAAGTCAATGGACAGATTCTTAGGTATAAGTACGTTTATAAGTTTAGGTTAATATAATATTGCTTATTAGCCTCTTTCATAGGCTAGATTGTAATGGTAGTAAAGTACTGGTGACAGTGCTTTACAAAAAAAAAAAAAAAAAAAAAAAAAAACGTAATGAGCGATACATCAAAAACAGGCCAATAATTACAAGCGTGTGTGCGTGAGACACGCACACAACGTTAGCAGTAGCTATGTCTTACGCCAGCGTCATTTGTGTCTGGGAGTTACCAGCTAATGAATCTATCCCTATAAAATGGGGAAAAAATGTGAAATTGTGCCAATGGACCGAATTATTTCAAAATCGATATATGGGGTTCCCTATGATCATAAAAAAGAAAACTGATGTCAAAATAACAAAAATGGTTTTATTAGTTGTTTGTAAACGTCCTTTGTAATTTCTGCAGATTTTTATCGCGCAACTTGCCATTTTCACCAAAATAATCTAATGCAAAAAATAAGCCGTGCGTGCTGGTCTCTTGAAGTCACAATCGACACTGCGGAGCGGGGAGCGCATTTAAGGTGAACAGTTCACCGATATTTTTATCGACGCTTTTGATCTGTCATTACTACATCTATAGAATTATTATTAATCTGAGGTTAAGAACCTTATAAGTATAAAATAACTTGAACTGTGTCTGTGTGAAGTTCTCGAACAGCTATATTTCCAAAGATAAGGTCCATATAGCACTAAATAGTGGATTGAGTGGACTTCATCGAGTTGGGGAACGTTTTCAGATCACGATCCGAACGCATCTGCACCCTTCACTCCGGCCTTCCTTTGCACGCGACTCGAATTCTGTGCTGATTTTGAACAGGGATGGACTCATAAGTATTGCAAAAAAAGTAAGACAGCGAGAAAAAATAAAAAAAACCGCTATTTAATTCGGAGTTTTACTTTTCCTTACCTTCATACGCTTGACTACCAAATAATAGGCAATGATAATGCAGCCTAAGGTGGAGCGCTCCTGACTAGAAGGTGGCCTATATTTTACTCTCCTTTTGAAGGTACTAATATCATAAATAGCGGGGGAAACGGAAGCCGGGAGGGCATTCCATATTCAAGCAGTGCGTAATAAAAACGAGGAAGCAAATCGCTTCATACAAGTCCGTGGAATGTAGGGGGATGTATGGGTGCAGACCTTGGCGATGAAGTGATCAGAACTGATACAAACGCGCTGTTGACCGAATCCGATGAAGAAATTTGACTCTGCCAAGGTCCACACAGGACTGTATAGCTAAGATTAAGGATAAATACGTAGCTAAAAAGTAAGTCCCAACGTACAACAGACGGAAACGTTTAAGTGCGGAAACCAGCCGAGAGTGAAGAAAGAAGAAAGGTAAGTCCCAGTTACAAAAATAAACAATGATCACGTCCGAACTCCTCTTCTTGCGTCAGCGTTATCCAGACTAAACCACCCACATTGAACATCCAAACAATGCCAGTTAGTATAATTAATTATGAATAGATGAACCGTATAATGATAACAAGTTAACAACCGTGAAAAAACGTTATAAACATTTACGCACGCCATAATGTTTAGGGTGTTTACGCAAGCCTCTATGCCGCGAGTTTAGGACCAAAGTGCACACGAAACGTTGTATAGAAGCAGGCGTTAAATTTGCGGAAATCCATGATATACAATGAACCAAAAGCTTAATTTGCTATAATCTGCTGAAACAGGTCGAACCTGCATGGTGCAGCATGCGACATGCACCACCCACAGCTAAACAAGCAGGGGAAATCAGCCACCAGGCAAACAATACGCACCACCACCACGCAGCACTACACAAATCCCAAAACACACTCGACGCACGAAACGAAACGAAACGATGGGCGAAACGTTTCAGCGGATTAAGCTTTTGGTTCATTGCACACTAAAAGCTTAACGTTTAGTATCTGTGATCCTCTGTATGATTGATTTTCGAATTCATCTATCCAGCCATCAATCTATATATGTGCCCATTGTAAGATCCTTTGGGAGAGTCAAAGTCAAATCATTTATTCAGATGAGGTATTATTGTATACACCTCCTAGTGTTCCTCATCCACTCACTTCCCGTCCAGCGCATTGTCATTTCATCTTGCTGATCCTCTGGGCTATGTTGGCTAGTTTGGTTCTCCAACCTATTTCTAAACGTAATGTTGGGATTTAAGACATGACACCATAATTTTGATGGTTAGTCTCGGTAGCTACTCGTGTATCAGCGATTCATGTCCACGCATATTCGAATTTCTAATATGATGGGAATTGATTTTGTGTAGCTCTGGTATTTGTACAGTATCTGCTGAACATGCCTAAGTGTTGCTCTTCCAGATGATGATGATGAATCAAATAGTTGTCTTGGGATTAAACCAATCTATAACGCAAGATATTGATATCACAATGAAATGCAACAGATAGTATCCTAGTAAGTCTCCTACGCGTGTCCCTTTTACGCGGAAATTGCGATCATCAACTACAATCTCAAATGTTGTGATTGACAGAATTTATGGTATATATATTCTTCGTGCATTTTAGCCAATTGAGTGAGAGAGTGTCAGTAAATCTGAAGTAATCACGATCTTCACACTGTAGCTGTTCAGCGGTAGGTCTCATTGCAGCGTCAACTCAAATCGCTGATCATGTGTGCTTTGGCCTTTGCTACGTAAACGATGTTATTCGGGGAGCAAAAATTGGCAACAGTAACCGCTAATAACTGAATTAGTACCCCGCTATTTCAGATCTCGTAACTCTAGGAACACCATCGGGTTTTTCATTTCGTGAACGATAATAAGCTCAGCTGTTGACGGAGAGGTGCCGCTTTTGTTTATGCCTTATTCCAGCATACGGCGTTATTTTAAATATAACACATTTTGATCTCTTGGAACAAGTCCAAATTCCAGATATTTCATAACTTATTTCACAATGATACGGATATAAGAAAGTTAACAAATACTGTCGGAGATTTCAGTTCACTCAATTTATTATTGATGAACTTTTTGCATGATTGTAACTATGACATTGAAATTAGTGAGGAATGCTAATATTTGACAAAATTCCGGATCCGTGCGTCCGTTGGCATTAAATTTATTTAGTGTTGAACTTCATGACTAAGGCTGCGGACAACCTGAGGAGAAATTCTCTTCAACGTTGTTCCCGCGCAGATTTGGTGCTCTCCTAAAATTTATATCATATATCATATGACCGGACTTACGCGTGTTTTTTCGGCTAAATTTGTTCTTCTCGTTGACAGTCAATACTCTAAACTCAAAACTTATACCATGTTTTGTTAACGACTAAACATATAAGGTCAAGAGGTTCAACATGCGACGTGATCCTTGAATCTTGACTCGTTTCAAGTCAATAATCAGTGCCCTGAATCTTCTTCCAGGTAAATCATGTTTCAACCTAAAGTTGAAACGTAACGTAAATTGAATGCAGACTTTTATAACACCATTCTTCAGAAGATTCAATTCAATCTTATCTTTATGAATGAACTGTAAACAAGAGGCTGCCGTCTTTCATCTTTCAGTTGTTGAAATTATACGGACGTATTGTTTCAGTTAGAACTCATTCGGCTCTTTTGGGAACTTTATGGGTCTATTTGTCTAGTTTATACTTTTGTAAATATGTACGATTGAAAATATTCGTTTCGAATTAGCAATCTCAGATGAAATTCTGGAGTTTATGAATACATCAAACATCTTGGTGGAATTAAGCTTTGCACCTCCCTCTCTTACCTTTCTTTTGAAAAATGAAGCTTCTTTTAACCGACTTCAAAAAAAGACTTCAAAGTCGACTGTATATGTTTTTTAATCAATGTTGTATGGCATAAAGTATCATAAAGTCGTCGTATTGAAAAATGGTCATATCGGGAAATGGTCATCACGAAGGCTTATTTTACGTGAACGTTTAGGTAAGCTGGATAATTCTTCACCGGCTTCAGACGTCAAATGCTCACAAGCAGTTTCTTTGCGTGACAAATATCAGAATTTACACATACCCTCGAATATTTCTCAAGATTTTAAAGCAATTGAGTTTGAGTAATGACGAAATAAATGTTAATTCTGGAATAAAGAAGAAATAAACTCATGAAAAGATAATGAGTGCCTGCCCAGCCGAGCGTGTTAAACATATTAATTGTTTGACGCAGGCGCTGATTTGTGCTAAGTTAGGGCATTTCACGTTACAGCGTTAAACAGTAAACACACAACGATTGACGCAAGTGGTGCGGTGAGTTGTGTATTTTTCGTGCTTTTTGTACATTTCCCTAATTAACGTGAATACATTAATAGATTCTTTAGAATTAAGATTTCTAATCATATATGAAACAAATGAAATTTTATAATCCGAAATGATTCATCAGGATTTTATCCCACAAATCCATGAAAATGATCTATGTGATCTAACTATCATTTGTTTCTCTATCTTATAAACATCAAATGTGAAAAATAGGTATCACTGCCCATATTATAAACGTGAAAGTATTGTTCATTTGTTTGTTTGTTTGTTTGCCCTTCAATTACTCCGTAACGGAGAAACGTATCGACATGATTTATTGCAAGGATATAGCTAAAGACCTGGAGAGTGGCATGGCTACTCTTTGTCACGGAAAGTCAAAGATTTCCCTCAGGATTTTTATAAACCTTAATCCACACAGACGATGTCGGGGGCATCAGCTTGTCATAAATATTTATATATTACGAGGGTAGTTACTAGTTACACATTATTCCTTTGTAATTCGGTGGGTATTTGGATTTATATTATAGCATCTCGTCTTATTATACTCAAGTGACTTGTTAATATTTTTCTATATTTTGTCAAGTCGTCGTATGAAATGATTGGCAAACGTCAACTTTATCGTCACATTAGTACATCGGTGGACGTTTAACTGTTGAACAAAGACCTTCCCTAATGATCGCTGTCACACCCGCTTGTTCGTTTTCTTCATCCTCGGCCTTTCATTTCATTCTTCTAATTAGGATCCGTCCCTGACTATTGCAATAGATAGATATACACTTTGGTTCAGCGATGACGTAGCGCAGGCACGCGCGTTGCATGCTAATGCGATGTGCGGACCTGCCTTGAGCCGCACGCCGCCTGTGTTGAATCCCTAATGGCGACGGGGGATTTATTGCTGACCACTTGCCTGCCACTCTTCCTTTATTGCGGGTTCACATTATTTCAATAGACGTTCTAGAATCAAAATAATAGTACTTACTTCGATAGAGGTCATGAATTAGAGTGACTCCTAATAACTGAGCACGGGTCTCCTTCGAACTGAGAAGGGCTTAGCCAATAATCCACAAGGCTGGTGAAATGCGGTTTGGTAGGCTTCGCACACCATTGAGACACACACAATTATAGAGAACTCTGAGGCATGAGTGGTTAAGACGGGAGAAAGGAGTTCGATCCCGGGCAAGCATCTCTTTTCGGAATGGGCTACTTGACTCATATCTAATTTCGTCCAATAAATCATTATTTATTATAGTATTTTGCTTAAGACAACGAAATATATCAATAACAATTATTAAAAACGCAGGATGGATATATAAATCCAATTTTAAAAAATACAGTTTTTATTTTTATTTGAAACGCAGAAAACGCTGTCAGCCATGATGTGACGTCATTAAATATGTAAACAAAGAAATGTCATCCCTATGTCACGCGGGGACTAACGTAGTATCCATATATATAAAATTTAGAGTCCTGACTAACTTATATATCAACGCACAGCCTAAACATCTAAACAGCTGGTCCTAGATACATGAAATTTGGTGGGTGTGTTCTTTGTAGGTAAAGAGAAGGTATCCACTAGGAAATAATTTTTTGAAATTCCACCCCTGAGTGGGTTAAATGGAGGTTTGAAATTTATGAAGTCCACGCGGGCGAAGTCACGAGCATAAGCTAGTTTTTATATATTTCTAAAAACTCATAGTAAACGTAAAAAAATATCGTTTTCTCTTTATAAATTGAATAAGTTATTACAACAAAGTGATCTTTGCAAAAATAAATTTGGGTTGAAGTCGTTAGTCATATAGGATCCCTTTAAGCAAGTCTTCGCGTGTTACGTATATTTATTTCACTGGGCACTCTAATCCACAACTTTCCTGTGGTCTTTACCGATGCGTTTTTTACATTCTCGGATGATACAATAACGAAAATTACTATATTTTTCATGTACACTAGTATAGAAGTCATGTTTATTAAACTTTGGGAGGTTATGCTGTTGTTTACAAATGCATGACGTCAGAGCACAGATAATCTATCGGCCAAACATGGCCGACAGTGTTTTCACCTGTCTAAGAAAAATATATTTTTAAATGAAAGTTTTACGGTTTTTAGGGCGCAAAAAATATAGTGTTAATTTTTTTGATATAATAGCACAAATATTAACCATTTAAGACCAACTTTAAAAAAGTGTCAAGTAGCCTATTATGTGCGTTTCAAGCAATTAACTTGCTTTAGCGGTGAAGGAAAATATCGTTAGGAAAACTGCATGCCTGAGAGTTCCCCATAATTTTTTCAAAGGTTTGTGAAGTCTTCCAATCCCAAACCTAAACCTTCTCATTCTGAGACGAGACCCGTGCTTATTAGCGAGCTGACGATAGGTTGATCATGATGATGCTGGAGCAATGCTTCTTACCATCTAATTGGTAAGCGACCTTTTGTTCTACGTTCTCAGTGCTCCTGGAGCATTGCTTTATTTTAGCGTTTAAACTATCGTGAGTGATTTCCATTATATGAAATATCTCTCAACGGCTATACTCACGTGTTTAGTCGACGTTAGCCCAACTAGTTTCCTAGTAGTCCTTTTTCAAGGGACCCCGATGGGTTCGAAACTTGTTGGGCTAACGTTGACTAAACACGTGAGTATAGCCGTTGAGAGCATTGCTTTACTTTACATGATGCTTGCTTATAGAGAATGAATGTGGACCGAGCTTAAGATTTAATATTTAATGTAAACAACTCAGTTCCATATCGCAGTTCAAGTAATTGCCCTGATAACTCTGCCTATAGTGAGCATAAACAAGCGCTGACGCGGGCGCGGCGTCACGATCACGAGCGCGCCGCGTGGAACCCCGCTGTCTGATCGCCGTGTTGCTGGATGCAGCTAGTCTGAGAGCTGGCGAGGTCGCCATTCTACCACCTTGGGATCCCAACGTCTACCAGTTTGTGTGCCCCAATCCATTGCCACTTCAGCGTCGCAACCTGGTAAACTACATTGATTACTCTGGTTCTCCTACGGATCTCCTCATTTCTGATTTGATCACGTAGAGAATCTCTATAGCTCTCTTTATAACCCGCTGGGTGACTCTGAGCTTTCTTAAGAGGCCCATAGTTAACGACCATGTCTCGGATCCATATGACATCACTGGCAATACACACTGGTCGAAGACTACACATAAATATTTTGCAGCATTCTCTTAGCCTGTGATTTGGTTTTATCTATCATACGCGTATAATATTTGTATCCACGCACGGCGCAACTGTCGGCAGTCAATTGGCAATTTGTGCAATTGTAGAGTGGAGTAGTCAGCCTTGCTTGGATAACGATATATACGATGTAAATCACTTTACAACAGGTATACACAATTTGTCAGTGTTGCGCAATTGCATTGCGCTGACCTCCGCAACTTATTAAAGGCATTAATTTGAGTGGAACAGCCATGGTACCGCCACCTACTTACTTGGCATGACTTGTCATAAAGTTAGGGCAGAATTCGCCCGTGCTTGTGTTGGTAGGCAAAGTCAATGGTGGCGTTTCAGTCGTACTCGTCGTGTTCGCGACTTCGTTCGCGTGGACTACATAAATTTCAAACCCCCATTTAACCCACCTAGGGGTAGAATTTCGAAAAATCCTTTCTTATTGGATACCTATTCTTTACAAAGAACACACCCTCCAAATTTCATGTCTCTAAGACCAGCGGTTTAGGCTGTGCGTTAATATATTATTATAAGTCAGTCAGTCAGTCAGGACTTTAAGTTTTATACACAGGTACAGATGAAAGGATAAACTAAGTCCGTACCCACAGCTTAAACCGCCGTGCCCCGGTCATTCTACTAACTCTTACACAATAATATGGTGCTCAGACTTGGTCTCTGACGAACTGTTAAAAATCCAAGGTCAAGGTTTGCCAAAGAACTATGGACCGCAGCATACTTGGATACGTTCCAAAATGCGAGGAGCCGACGTTAGCGATACAGCCGCTTTACTTAACCAGTTACCTAACTGGACTGGGCTGGTTTTCTTCCAAATCTGCTACTTTCTGGACTCTCCAGAGTCACCTATGCCAGCGTGGCAGGCTGAAGCGATCATGGTGTGTTGAATTAGATTTTACAGTTAGGTACTGAAGTGGCAATGGGCAGGGGCACATAGTTCTAAAAACCGATAGACGTTGGGGTCCCAAGGTGCTGGAATGGCGACCTCGCACCGGAAAGTGCAGCGTTTGTAAACCCCGAACTAGGTGGACGGACGACATCATTCAGGCGAGTTGCAGGGAGGTGCTGGATTCAGGCGGCGCAAGAACGTGGCTACAAGAGATCTGTGTCCAGCTGTGGACGTCTATCAGTTTATGACAGTTAAATGGATAGAAAAGGCACAGAATAGAGAGTACTGAAAAAAAGGGAGGCCTTTGCCCAAGCGTAGTTAATTTAAATTACTTATTAATACAGGCTAATTTAAATTAGAAAATGGCAAGAGATTTCAGATGGTCGTAAACCTCTTAAACAGAATCATCATGATGATCAACCCATCTCCGGCTTACTACAGATCACGGGTCTCCTCTCAGAGTGAGAAGGGTTTTGGCCATTGTCTACCACGCTGGCCATGTGCGGATTGGAAGACTTCACACACGTTTGAGAACATTATGGAGAACTCTCAGGTATGCAGGTTTTCTCACGATGTTTTCCTTCACGGTTAAAGCAAGTGATATTTAATTAATTAAAACGCACATAACTCGAAAAAGTTAGAGGTACATGCCCGGGATCGAACCCCCGACCTCCGATTAGAAGGCGGACGTCCTAGCACTAGGCTATCACAGCCTAAACAGAATGGTCACTCTAATTCCGGAAACTTTCTACTTTACGCATAACAAAATCCTTATCTTACTCTGCGTAAAAGGATAACGGTGTTTACGGAGCCGGCCGTTGTAAATGTCTTACAAACGTCAAATGTTTACGAATACGATATTTATAACTTTTACTCTCCCTGTTAGCTCTTTGTTTTTCCCTCTTTGTGAATAGGCAAAAGTCGAGGAGTTATAAAAAAGGGCGCTTTTGTTTAAAATCGGTTTCTTTAGATATTGAATTGCACTATGTACTATGTTTAGTGGGCGATGGAGAAAGCTATGCTTGGAATTTCTCTACGTGATCAAGTCAGAAATAAGAAGATCCAGAACCAGAAGGATGAGAACGAGAGACCAGAGTAACCGACACGACAGAGTAACGGGTTGCGAAGCTGAAGTGGCAATGGGCAGGGCACCAAGGCACATACCCAGAACGAATTTGATTGCTGGATTTTTGCAGTTACCTATAGAGTTTATATTTATAGAGTAGTTAAGAAAACTTCAGAAGCAATAACATTGTAATTAATAATTGACATTGTTTTGAGAAGGTGTTCTAATTGATTTATTATTAAATTTATTATTGTGACAAAGTTTTATATTTACTTTTTTGTAAAGTAAGCAAATAAAAAAAATTGGGTATAATAATTTCATAATTTTAATTATATTCTGACTGTATTTTAAATTTTAACGTTTTATTGTATTTTTAATGTTTATCATTTTATTGTACCTAAAATTGTATTTGCAATACCCTGACAGGGTCCCATGTATGTTTAGCTTTAAGCACCCGTCATCAATTAATGTACATGAAAACAAATAAATAAATCTAAATCTGAAAGAAAAAAATAGAAATATTCATATCCATATAGATATGTACAAATGTACATGCACAGAAGCCAAGTCAACAAAGTATCGCGTCAAACACTCGCCCACTCACTGCAAAGACAAACCGGACAACAATGGAGACAATGTGACAATGTCGACAAGTGAGTCAGCCGGAATGCCAACACGAGGAGTTGGCGCTTACGTAAACTTCACCTGTGACAACTGACAACACGCTTGCGTAACTTGGTGAACCAAGTGGTGAACAGACTCGTGTGAAAAAGGTAGACAAGAAGCACAAAGTTAAACTGTGTACCAGATTTCCTGAAAACGTAACAAACAGACACTTTTTCGCATTTAAAATACAAACTTCTGAATATGGATGAGGACACAACATAAAAAGAGAAGCAGCACCCATGAATAAGACATTGAATATGTAAATTCACAAAAACGGTTCAGAGTATAAATTACAAGTATCGTATTTATAGTCAGACGAATGAAAAAAGTCCCGCAACCTATGCCAAAGTCATAGATGATTTATAGCAAATGACGTGCAAGATAGATACAAGATAGGCTACGGCAATCTATTTTTAATGCGTGGACTTTGAATAATATTAACGAAACAATCACATTTTAAATAGAACTAATGATGGAGTGCTTTGCGTTTGGAAATAGAATTGATGTCTGTATTTATTGAGTATGGAATCCACGGAATCTGATTCAGAGGTATTTTATTCAACTATATTGACAGACTTTATTTAGTTACTGTCTCATAAGTCATCTATTCTTTTGGTTTTCAAGAGATTGTTTTACCGTTATGTAGGCCCACTGCCGTAATTTAACAGCTAATGTTTCGATTGAAAGTTGAAACCACCGTTGATTGGCTGAGTGCTAATACTCTCTTGGTTAAGATTTACAGTTGCAGCAAAAATAATAAAAGCGATTTTAGCAACGTATAATAAAACATGTGTGCTATGGGGGCCGGGATCGGGATACTTCATATATCATCACTATTAACCGGTCACTGGCTCACTACTGAGAACGGGTATCTTCTCAGAATGAAAAGAGTTTGACCATATTATATCACAGTGACCAAGTAAGGAATGGAAACTTCACACACCTTTCAGAACATTATAAAGACCACTCAAGCATGCAGGTTTCTTTACGATGTTTTAAATTAATCATCATTAAGGCAAGGGATACTTAATTGCCTGACCGATTTACATGAATATACAGAGGTAGCTTGCGTCCCGGAAATTGACAAAGGCAACTTTTTATCCCGGAAAATTAAAGACTTCCCACGGGATTTCTGAAAACCTAAATCTGCGCGGTTGAAGAATTTTATGTTACAAACTCTAGCACCAAGTTTTTTGCCTTTCAGTTTTCGGCCGTTAGTAACAAAAATAGTCGTATCTAATTGCACTACATTTTAACCTTCGTTATGATACGGGCTGGATCGATCGTATTTTGGTACATGTATTTGTGTTGTGCGAGGGGCCTTGGCAGTGAGCGAGGCTGTGACGTCAATCCCGCTGGCCTCTCTAGGTAGGTACCTATAGCGTGCTGGCGCTTGCACATTCATTGCTAATTCGCGCTTAATATTATTATGAATTTATGAAGCAAAACGTGACGAAACCAGCAAATGAAACAAGTTCTAGTAGGTACATGGGTAACGCACCGATCAGTACTAAAACAGTGTAATAACTTAATAAGTAATGAGAGAGAACGTGTTGCCCAGCTGTGGGACGTAACATGATGTAACATCTTGTAGATAAATGTTGAAGTATGAGGTACAGACTTCGTAGATCCTGCTTTCCGATTGAGCAATTGAGTCATTGGCGAGAGAAAAAGACTTTTGATGATTTAAAAGCGATTGTATTACGCATAAGTGAATATAGCTATAGAATTTGGTGTTGAAGCTCACATAGCTAGAGCTTTTATAAAAGTGCGTAGGATCTTGTTTATAGTGTGTTTATATAATATCTTTTTCAGAAAACACAATTCTTGAAGGGCACTTAGCATTTCTACAATTCGAAGAAAGTTCTTTACACAAAGTAATACAGAGTATCTGCTATAATCTGCTAGTATATCGAATATCAGCTAGTAAATAGCACGTTTGTTATTAGTTTCACAATGTTATGATTGATTATAGTAAAAGTTGTAGGAATCGTACTAAACACCTATGATATAATATTAGATTCTTGGGAAAGAACGTCAACTTTTGACCTACTTTATGTTTCAAAGGTCTCACCATTATCTGAATGACTTCCTTCTTTTTCTTTTTCTTGGCGAAACCGTTTCTAAGTTCAAGTTTAACTTCAAGCTACATCAATTTCTTAGATATTAGTTGCGTAGATGTCAATGTTTTTTGTCTATATCTTACTCAATGTTGCAGGTGGACCTTCAGTTTTAAGTTTCTTAGTATCTATTTAATCAAGCACGAGCATAACCTTCCAAAGTATTTTATTGTTAAAAAGAAAAGAATAAGCGATTCAGTTATCTTTCAAAACGAATTCCTTCATCTTTTTCTACTTATTGGTTTCTTTGTTAGTGTGGGTTCGTGATTCCGTTAAGGTGTTTTTTTAACTTTTTTATCGTTTTTCAGTTTGGAAGTGATCGGTAAATTCTTAACAGTGTTTTTTACAATGACGTTCCGTTACGAAATCTTTGTAATGATTTTAAAAACAAAATTATGAAAAGGTACGATGCCATATATAAACCAAAGGTTAAGGTTATTAAAAACTGCTATACCCCTTCCAGGTTAGCCCGCTTCCATTTTAGACTGCATCGTCACTTATCACCAGGTGAGATTGCAGTCAAGAACTAATTTGTATCTGAATAAAAAAAAATTAAAAAATTTTTTCATGAAAGTGGGAAACGGTTCAGCTTCTATTGTTATGCGGTTGTTCAAGTCCTCAGTAACTCTGTGTCACGTCGTCCATCTGTTACCAAATCTATTGCGATATCTTTCGAACGCAACCGTAGATACATCACGTTCACGGTTCCTACCTGTTCACCAACGTAGGACAGATAGCATATTACGGGACACGTCCGTACGAGACGTCGCTATGACGTCAGCGACAGCTATTTCAGTTACACAACAGACAACAAACCCCGATCTGTGTTTCCTTATTGTAATATTTATGAGCCCGTAAACTTACATCCGAAGTCCGAACGTACCTGCGCAGGATGTGCGCGATAAATAATGCTTTTAGGTATTCCTGCGATTGGCTGATGACCAGGATCATAAAATTGTTATTGGCTGAATTTACGCTTGCATAAATATCATCATGATCAACCCATTACCGGCCCACTACTGAGCACGGATCTCCTCTCAGAGTGAGAAGGGTTTAGGCTATATGCCATGCTGGCCCAATGCAGATTGAGCCACGCTTCTTCCTCTTCCTTACCTTATCCCACATTCTGTCATTCGTCAACGTATTATCCACCCCTTTTTCACGCATATCCTCTTCTACGCAATCCATCTACCTTTTCTTTGGTCGTCCTCTCCTCTTTTTTCCATCCACATGCATATTTAACATTCTTCTACTGACATGGCTTTCTTCCCTCCGCATTATATGTCCATGCCATGCCAGCCTATTACCCCTCATCTTTTCTACCACTGGCGCTACTTTCAAACTTCCCCTTACATTTGTGTGCGGATTGGCACACGCAGATGCATAAAATATTATACGCTTGTGAATAGTACAAAGATGAAGCGGCAGGCTTGCCGACTGCCGAGATGTGACGTCGACACGCGCTCTATCATCGGATGTTTAGCTGTTATGAAATTAAAATCCACCCAACGATTATGTTTAGGTCTCCTCCCCGTACGAACTTTTCTATTATTTCCATGTCTTGAAAGTTGCGCCATGTCTCGACAATCAGCTTCGAGGGTTTGAACTTGGAGGTAATCAATCGTCGTCACAACCCATATTATAGACGTCTAATGCTGTGAGTGGTCTCTTGCAAGAATCTCCACAGAGCACGGTCTTGCGCAGCCTTCATTCAGCAGCTCCCAGATAAAGCTTGCAGGAATTTTTTTTAAAATTCAGATAAAAGTTGGCCCTTGACTGTAATCTCACCTGGTATTAAGTGATGATGCAGTCTACTCCTAATCGAGAGCGGGTGGCGACTGTCGAGTGGCATGGAGTATATGGCATCGAGCCCGCTGCCCGCCCTGCAGGAGTCAGGACGCACCCGCTCCCACCTAGGTGGCATGCTTAGTCGCAGATATTTTTTTTTATTGAACCATCAACAAAATCATACAAAAAATACATTAATGAAATTCCCTAGCTTTATACCCGACCTATACCCATTTCACTCCAAAGTTGAGTATAGACAAACCCGTTTGTCGGTAGCTGGCAGTCGGCCACGCGTGGGCGCCGAAGTGATACAAATTATCGAGAATGCCGGATTCGACACTGACCGTAACGGACCGACGATTTATATACGATCTTGTGCAGCGTAAGGCTTGGTTCGTACGAAGTCGATATTGAACTAGCTCTTGGAATCTAAGGCTCGTGCGTTGTGGTAACTTTTACAACCTAACCTCATGTATAAAAGATGGTTATGTACCACAATACACGAGCCAAGCGAGCGCAGCGTGGCGAGGTGAGGCGTTCCAAGATTTATAGTCACTAGCAGCGATTCCATCAGTTCTGACTTCTACCTAAGGCAAGGTCAAACTAGGTAGTCCTGGGTTAGCTGTATATCCTGACAAAATGTATGGTATGGTTTGGCCTAGGATAAACTAGTTTGACCTAAAATCGGGTTTGGCCGGTAAAATATAAGTTAGAGGTACCTGGTTAGGGAGAATTACAAAACTGATAGCTGACTTCAGTCATAATATGAAGAAGATAAGTTTGGATTGAAATTTACGTACAACTTAGCGGATGTGACAATTTTTGTATAGCTTGCATTTCACATGAACACAACGAGAAACATGAAATAATACATAGAATCATGACTCTCTGTAGTCTAGACCTAAAGGAATTGACGATTTATATAATATGACTAGCTTATGCTCGCAACTTCGTCCGCGTGGACTACAAAATTTCAAAACCCTATTTCACCCCCTTAGGAGTTGAATTTTCAAAAATCCTTTCTTAGCGGATGCCTACGTCATAATAGCTATCTGCATGCCAAATTTCAGCCCGATCCGTCCAGTAGTTTGAGCTGTGCGTTGATAGATCATTCAGTCAGTCACCTTTTCCTTTATATATATAGATAGAAGATGTAAATCGGATGATTAGCCGTTATTTAGGATAGCACGACCGGCCAACACAGATGTAACTATGATTGAGGATACATCATTTTTAGAAATGTACAAGAGTAGGTATTAACAGACCACTTAATAGTACGGGATATAGCAACTAATGAGAGCACAGAGATGATTTGTGACCCGTGACGAAATAAAATGATAAGTTTATGAAACATGCAGGAGGTTTGAATAAAGATGAAAGTAGAGTTTCAGACATTGTAATGGCAGATGAAGCTATTCCGTGAAGATAAGCTTGACCGTTACAAAAGCAGATTTTATCAGATTATAATTGGCTATTCAAAAAGTTAAAGGAGATCGCCCGTGAACGGGCCCTCTTTTGTGGCATCGTGTCAAAACTTAAATTAAATTTTTAAGAAATGTGTTATTTTTTTACGATTATGTTTTATTACGACTTTTTTTCACTCTATTATTAAAAATATCCACAATTACAGTTAGAATCGTAGACATGCATTTATTTTGAAGAAGTATTACTTAAATATAACCTCAAAATCAGCAATATAAAAAATAAGATTTCTTTATAACCTGGGTGAATAAATAGAAATCGTTTGCAGAATATAAAGAGTTAATTATTTGTCTACAAAATAAAATTAAAAATATGGTGACATAACAATTATATTAGGGGGGGCCCAAAGCTCCTAAGAAAATGGGCAATCTCCTTTGGATAGCATCTTCTAGGCAAGCGCGCTCCATCTTAGGCTGCGTCATCACATGCCACCAGGTCTGATTGCAGCCAAGCGCTAGTCTATAAATAAATAAAAATAAGTTTAAATAATATATAAATAAATAAATAAATAAAAACTCAGTTAAAATTAGTGACCATAAAAAATATTTGCAAATTGGTCCAGAAACCTCGAAAAAATCGGTGGACATAGGTACTTTTTCCGTCCAGGAAACTCTGATATTTATATTTCGGCCCGGGGTCCTTGAAAATTTTAGATAGGTACTGAAGGAAAGGGACGGTCTCATATACATATTTGTATTTTTGACTCTAGTTTCCATGAAACACTGCTGCTGCGTACACGTGCCGAGAAATTATGTATTGAGACTAACCCCTACCATTCACGTTTTCAAACTCACATACGGCCAAACGATATGAATCAGCCACACATTCAGGTGGCAACGAACAGTTGGCTATAATAATACGTTCGAACGATGCGCTATCTGCAATTCAAAGCGAAACCGTCAATATGAATACGCCCAATACATAATACAGTCTCGCCCATTGATTCCGTTTATATTTGGTTTTAGCCAAAGATAACCTACCGTCAAGTCATTTTATCGAGATCGATGCTGTGTGGCATGGTACATTTTGGCGTGGCGAGGTCCAACTCGTATGCAGAAATTGAAGCTGGTATACGCGGACATAATTATTTTATTTTCAAACTACCCACCTACATTTGTTCATAATAGTATGTATAGTATGTATGTAAGTATAAGACTACAGAGGAATGTGCAGTGCTCAGACAAGCCGCCAAGCGCTTACGAGCACGAACAAACCAATATTGTATGTGTTTTTTCTGTTTGTGTGGAAAATAAATAAATAAATAAGTTGTATAGATTAGATATATCGCCAATGAAATGAACGAGAATTGCACGTGTTAGGCATCGCACTAAACTTCTGATTATGGCATTGTGATCATCATTATTCTTCTTCCTTGACGTTATCCGTGGGTCCGTTTTCCTCGAACAAAATTTTCACATTTACTGAACGCAGTATTTTCTGAATTTTTCTCGTGCACTTTGCCAGATCTGGCGCGAGCGGCAAAATGTAGAAAAGTGGACCCCACGTAGCTGGGAAAACGTTAAGTGGAAGAAGAAGAATTGTAAGCGAAATTTGCTTAAATTGCTGGTGTATGTTCAATTAAACGGATTATGTTCTTGAAATGTTATTTTTTCCAGCATAAAATGCCAGAATTTTTCTCAAACCACAGAATACGTCGAATCGACATCCAATCCATGTCGGTAACTGCAATCCTTTTAATTGGGTGAAAGAAGTTTTTGGGTTGGGATTTTGGCTGGAATGTGTTAGAAAAAGCAGGTTCAGCTAGAGCATCGAAAGATTCCGCCATTTCGCCCAAACAATTTAGATTAAACACTGTCACAGTTCATGACAGTTATGAGACTTGTAACACAACGTCGAGACATCATCTACACGCGACTAGGTATCTGATTTCACGTCACCCCTAGCCTAATATTTGACAGATTGTAGATTCAGGATCAAACTCAATCTGCTGCGCGATTGCGGTAGAATGACAGCTACAATTTCACGCTCGCAATCACCTCTGATTGGTTGACGCTCGCTGATTGTCTACAATGCATTGGTGCAACAAGAAATAGCACAAATTCAGCCAATCACAACATTTGAGACTGTAATAATGATTGATGCAAGTTTTACGAAATCGACCTACAGGATCAAACCGAGAGTTTCCGCACTCTAGTTTACTCTGACACTATCATAATAAATTTTGGACCAAATGGTCCGGTGTTATGGCAGAGGGGATAGTTGCGTTAAGCTTCTTAACTTCAAGGGGGAGAAGGCGGAGGTTGTTGTTTTAGCTGATACGGCTCCACGTGTACGGCGAATGTTATTATTTTTCACGAAACAAGGTCGCGCTCGCTTGCAACCTAATTACGGCGATAGACACAGCAGCGTCACTGATAACACATAAAAATGGCCGCCGCGTACAGAACAACCATAGATTAATTATTATTGGTCTCGCTCCGAGAACAACAAACATGTTGATCAAAAATAACTTTATTTATCTATAGGTATAATATTCGACCTTAAAAGTTAAAATTATTGCTTTACAATTTTTGACAAAGCTTGCATTGAATGAAAATAAAATTTACATGCTATAGTGCGCGACAGGTTGAGATGGCAATCGGGATATGAGGCGGGGAGACGCCCCGCACACCCGCACGCATGTCACCCGCGCTCGCCCGCATCGGGTTAGCGTGGGAGCTATGGGGGTGTGCGGGGCGTCCTCACCCCGATTGCCATCTCGAACTGTCGCGTCGCTTACAACTGTTTTATTAGCTTTTAAAAGTTCAATGGAAGTGTCAACTGTCAAGTATGGTGTCATGTCACAGTTTAGTTTTCACTTCTGTCGCCAGCCCCCAGTCCCTAGTCCCCAGTCCCCAGTCCAAACTGACTGGCAATATTTTTCATCATATTGATAATAGTAGGTAGGTACATGTACAAACAACTTTTATTAAATCTAAATATTATGTAACACTAACGATTCATTATAAACATCGGAATGGCTGCAACGTTGGGATCACGTCCACAGTAGGTACACTGCCTATATAGTATGTTACAGGTCGAGATGAAGCTACCTATACTACGCGACAGGTCGTGATGGCAATGGGGGGGGTCCACCCGCGCCTTCCCGCACTGGGTTAGCGCGTGGGCTTTGTGGGAGTGCGGAGCTTCCTCACCCCGATTGCCATCTGGACCTGTCGCGTAGTATAGGTAGGTTTATACCGTAGCCCGTAGGCAAAGTCAAAGTCAAATGATTTATTCAAAATAGGTAATAAATTACTCCTTTTGGTAGTCAGATGTCGGATTTGTAAGATATAGTGGTGATAATAATTACTACGCAAACTTAAACTAAAGCTACGAGGGTTCCAAACGCGCCCAGGTCTGAGAAGAGCCCACAACAAACTCAAAGGCGTCACAACAATAAAACTCCACGATGTAAATGTTAAGGTAAACATAACTGGAAATCGGAAACAATAATATCGCCTGCTGCGCCCGATCGAGGTCAAGCGGAGCGGAAACAAACCGACCGACGTCATTTTGGTAAGTCCTTCATACACAAGTTACCTATGAAAAAAATCTGCTAGGTAGTCATAAGTTTTCTTAATAAAAATACATATTATAATATACTAGCGGATACCCGGCGTGTGCTACTACGCTAAAAAACATTAAAAAAAACCTCTCAATCCATCTTCTCATTATTGCCATTCTAATGAAACCGGTTTGAGACACATTGGTCGGATGCAAATCGGATTGCAAGCCTATAACGGACACAGGTATTATAGGAACATTTGTTGAATTGGGTATTTTCCTACTTTTGAATTTGATAAATATTATTACTTTATTATAAACTAAGATAAAAATAATGACGTAGGTACGCTGAAAAAAAATATTAAAATCCAACAAAGATTTACAAAGTTACAGGCATTTTAATTTTGGAGTGGGAAGGTCTTCTATCCCTTTCTCGCAACACGAAAATATGTACGATTGATACTTTGCGGAAAAGTCCATGATACACAAGGAACAGCGTTCATTGTTGTAACTTGTAAGACTCTTGAAAGAAACCTTGTCTGTAATTTCGTACCTTGTGAAACTTTAATATAATATTATTAAAGCCAGATTTTACTGAACTAATAAATAATTATACTGTAACACAGATAATTTGCGCAGCGGAAATTTAATATTACCAACATTGAATTGTACCTATATTTAAGTACAAAAATATTGATAACAAGTTCGAGGTCACCTCTGAACCTGGCTGTTCATTCAATTTATTTCAAGAATCCACGTAAACGAACCGAGCAATCCAAAGCGATAAAGGCCAATACAAATAAACGAAGTAACGACGTAACAGCTAAGATACACCACGTACACACTGGCTTCGTACGTGATTGTGTTTATGACCAGTTCACATTTGTCCAGTAGCATTCCAATCCAGTGCTGTACTGCTACCGGCAAAGATTTGCCGCCAAGCGATTTAATGTTCAGACTCCTGATACGATGCCGCGTATTAACTGTCCAAGATAATGGACCTGGTGGAGTTCAAGAGAAACTGCCATACCATACATCCCGCAGATTAGTCACCTAGTAAGATTGGAGATAAGGGATGCCATGTCACTTCACCTGCCATGTGCCAATCCGCACCTGACCAGCGGTCTAGACTATGGCCAAATCCTTCTCATTATGAGAGGAGACCCGTGCTCAATAGTGCGCTGGCCTCAGACGATGGTCAGTTGTATCATAAAAACACGGTTAGTTTTTTTCTTGTTCTCTCATCTTAGTAGAACTGCCACTTTATTTATAAGTGCCTTTGAATCAAGCCTAGAAAAAGTTTTTTTTTTGTATCCCTGGAGGGTGACAAAAATAGTCAAGATACCAAATCCAGAGTCATAGAGCCAAATCAGTGCGCAGTGCACAACCCATTTAAGCCTCTTCGAATTCAGTGATCTATAAAAAACTTGACTGAAATAATGACGATACTTTCAGTCCAGCGCTGAAATTACTTACTGAATCTAACAACTGGAGTAATATAAACCGGCCATAAGATACACCACGCATCTGGCTTCGGACGTGATTGTGTTGTTGTATCCCGCGGTCATGCTAGAGTTGTGTGAGCGCTCGTTAATTATGTAAATGAGAAAAGAGCTAATTGCGTCATATACCTATCTAGGTACTAGTTGTAGGTACGTAATTATACTCGACGTCCAAACTCAACGAAAACTAGCCAACTCATCATAAACCCATTGCCACGAAGTCTCAATTCTGAACACGGGTCTCTAAGGGTGAGATCTATAAAGCGCACTCTGACTTTGCTTAGACTTAAGACGAAGAGTTAAAACGCGACAGAGCTATATCTCGCACATAAATCTGTCTCCTTTTAACTCAATCTTAAGTCTGAGCAGAGTCAAAGTGCGCTCTATAGATCCCAATTACGAAGCGGCAGATTTCACTTACCTTTGAAGGTTTCTTTCACCGTTAAAGCAAGTAATATTTGATTGTTTAAAACACACATAACTCCGAAAGTTAGAGGTGCGAGCCCGGGATCGAACCCTGACGTCGATTTGGAGGCAGATGTCTTAGCCGCTAAACTAAGCTATGCAGTGGTAGATGCATTTGACGATTCAAAAGTAATTGTAAAAGTTTAATTGAATAAAAAATATTTTTTATTTATATATTTATTTAAAAACAATCACGGCTTAACAGGATATGTACCACATATACCAATGTTGAAATTATTATACTCATAAAGTTTTCTAAGAAAAATATTCGGTAATAGTGGTCACGCTGGTCGTAAAATTTAATGCCAATTTTATTCAGGATAATTATACACTTTAAAAAGTCACCGGTTTTTACAAAACACATTTTGCAGCTGTTTATATGATGATGTGGTTGTTTTGTAAAGGAAAATATAGTGTTTCTGGGAAATCTGTGAATTAAATTATTTCAAACATCATTCAAATTTTTTGAATGACAACAAAATATTACAGTACAATTACTACTAAAAGCTTAAACTTTGATTACAGTCATGCATGAAACAGTCTGAAGTCAGGACCAAATCTAGTAGAAATTCTCTTTGCGTTTGATCTGGCACAGAATATACTCGTAAGAAAAGAAAAAATATGGATTTATTTGTTGTATGGTGTCACAGAAAAAACCAAAAATGTAACATTTTCATCTGTGACACCACCCCTAGGGTGTACAACTCAGGATAATGTCTTACATCATACGCGTCAACACGCATAAAATGCGGACGCTGATTTTCAGCTATCGTCCCTTATATTTCAAAACGAGACTTTGAACAGCAATTATTATTCTTTCCACTTGCAGAATTCCGCTACGCTTTTTACCAGAGATGTGCGATATAGAAGCTAGCAGTAACATTTATTGCATCTTCCTGTTTTGTTCACTAGATTAAAGGAGTTTTTGCAGTGTGTACTGTGCATCTAGCGGTGAGGTTAAAACTACGAAACTATGTGTCTATTTCCACCAAAGCTAAGCAGTGCTAATGCTATGAAGATGCGCTTTGCGCGAAGTAGCTATGCCGGGGCCAGGAAGATGCACGACGCAAGCTAAAGTACGCTTAGTCATTGGTTGAGCTCCATACGTCCTATAGCTCCAAAACTCACGCATCTCATATCCCTAGCTCGCATCCTTAGCTTTTCCTTCGCTTTAATCTACACTAATATTATAAAGAGGAAAACTTTGTTTGTTTGTTTGTTTGTTTGTTTGTACTGAATAGGCTCAAAAACTACTGGACCGATTTTAAAAATTCTTTCACCATTCGAAAGCTACATTATCCACGAGTAACATAGGCTATATTTTATTTTGGAAAAAAATAGGGTTCCGTAAGATATTTGGGTTTTTCGGACACAAGGTGTAAAAAATCAACCAGAAAAGTTACTTATTTGCGTACGCTGCCTAAACTATAAAAGATAGAACCATAAAATGTTCTAATTAATTGTAGATCTTATAAATATCTACAAAAAAGTCCGCGACACACTATACCCATCTATGTCGAGTGAGGCACAGCAACCATTTTTTTATTTAAAAATTTTGATATTTTTTTTGGACTACATTTAAACGCGTTTATTTTACTCATGCTATTAATCCTTATCAAAATAAATGATTTCATCACTAAGAACAGTTTATGGAGATAATATTTGGTCTTTGAATGATTAAAATTGGACGTTTGGTTTTGAAGTTATGGCGAAATTAAAATATTACGATTTCTGCTGCACGGCCCGTTGTATTATATATAAAGAGGTAATGTCGTTAAGTTTGTTTGTAGGGGGTAATCTTTAGAACTACTGAACCGATTTTAAAAATTCGTTCACCAGTAGAAAGCTACATTATTCCTGAGTGACATAGGCTATACGGGATCTTTAAAAACCTAAATCTACGCGGGCGAAGCCGCGGGGATCAGCTAGTATATATTAAACTTAGTTTCGTTGAACCTACAGACCACCACCTATAGACGCCTAATAGCCGGACACTCCCGATCGCCAGGCGTAGGCAGTTGCTTAGCATAAAAGTAGGCCCACGCCCGTTTGGTACCCTCATTCCGCACATTGACTTCATTACGTGACTTTTGAGTCCGCGAATCACAACATAGCATTCTCCCCTGTCCCTCGCCAACATTTTACGATTTTGTTTTCATGCAAGACCTTGTATATGGGTACTCTTGAGGTTGAATTCTCTGTGGTTGAACCCCTTTCCATTAACTCTAAGATAATGCTATGAAAATCAAGCGATCCTATTGGTGAGTTTGACGCACATTCGTAGCTTAGCTACGCTACGTGGCACATCTATGGTGGAAAGGCAAATTTAGATCCGATTCTTCAAGCTCCACATACGTATCACAAGTGTTCCGTTTGATTAATTAATCAAACTCGTTAGCAGCGCTGAGTCAGTTGACCTTGCTCACACAAGTGCTCACTGTACCGAGTTAATTAACGTTCTATTTCAACCATATTTCTTGCTTCGTGCGTCACATCCTATGTTTATTCATCATCTTATCGACCTTAACTTGACTATTGCTTATAATTTATACGATAAAAATTGACATGAATGACTTTGACTCAGGTCACGTTTATAAATAAAGAAATCCTAAAATCGTCACTCAAGTTACATAACACTCTTAGACTGATGATGCTCTCTGCAAAATCTGAAATTATCTACTCTCATATTTATTAGATAGACAAGGCCTGTTACCTTCTATGCTGTCAAGCAAACTTCATTGGATATACATGGTTTGAAAAATTGATAGACGTTGGGGTCCCAAGATGACCTCGCACCGGAAAGCGCAGCCTTGGAATCCCTCCCTCACTAGATGTACAGACGGTATCAAACAAGTCGCTAGATTCAGACGGCGCAAGGCAGGGGCCGCAACTTCTGGGGGCTTTGTTGTTAGGGCACTTGTCGTGCCGTAACACAAAGCCCCAAGTACTGATTTTGTAATAATGTTGTCTCTGCTCTACATAGCCCATTAAACTGTTTTCTAAACTACGTGATCGTAGTCAGTGCGCCAAAAATTGCTTCTTGGAACACCATCGAATATTGGGTAAGACCTCTATGCCCGACAGATCCTCAATGTCAAAAACTGTTGGAAACGAATTTGTTTATAATGCATCCAAACTAAGATTAGGAACGGATTCCTGCCATAGTGACGTCTTGGCTGAAAAAATTTGATTCAATAAATTTATTTAATAGGTTTTATAGTACTAAGACTTAGATAAATAATTCAATTCAAATTTCTTTATTGCGAATATGAGTAAACAGTGCAGATATTACAAAACAAAAAGGTACAGCCAAGTTCTGGCTATTAGCATGCAATATGTTATGATATACCTAACAACGTGTACATAGTTTTGATAAAATTAGTCACATAAAAAAAATACAAATTTAAATAATAATATTACAAATGTCAAAAATTAAAATAAAACTAAAATTTATCTGCAAGGTAATGATTAATCGAAATAATGCAAAAAGAAAAAGTAAAAGAAAAGAATTTTCCTTGCAAGCCGTAAGTTTCCCGTGACAATCGACAAATTTATTCTTACTTTATACTTTCATCGTTATGTAGTCTCCTCAACCTAGACTTGTACATACTCTATGCTTCTCAATTTATAATTCCTTTATCAAACAATTAGGTTGAAGTAAAGATACATGCAAGAGATTTATAAGGTTGCCTGATTAAATTTTTGAACAGCAGATATCACGCCATCGCCACATAAATGCTACTGGTTCGTGAGCATGAAATGTCATGGCTTAACCCGGCCCTATAGACTACAGTGTACGCTGTATAGGCCAGGTATTAGGTCACCTCAAATGTCAAGTCTCAAGACTATTACGCCTGAGAATAATTTATCATTCAAGTATCGTTTTCGTTTCGGAAAGTCTACCTATTATTTATTAGCTAAATTATTTGACTTTTATAAATAGTTTTGCAATTGAAGATATGAATAATGTGTTATTAATAATACTTACAGCAATACAGCAACCGCCGAGTTTCTTCCTGGTTCTTCTCGGTAGGAAAGGCATTCCGAACCATAGACTATTCGAAAGTACTTGTAAAAGTTTATTTGAATAAAAAAGATTTTTATTTTATTTTATTTTATTTTACTTATTCTCTGCTTTTAGGTGTATTTTAGTACGTAATAATTCTATGGCTTTTGGTGAAATTGTGTCAATTTATTTCGAAACATTTTCAAGCCAACCTTTAATTTCGATCACTTGTATGATTGCAAGCAATTAAGTGACATTATGTTTTCCTTGTCCATTCTGTATATTTTACGAGCTGTTCCCCGTGACTCTGCTCTGTGTGTTTTTTCGTGACAGTAACTTTTCCTCGGTAAAAAAATACTCTGTGTCCGTCTTCAGAATTGCTAGCTCTATTTGTGCTGTTAAAGCCTGTTAAGATCGGTTGTTACCTTACCTTACCTTAAAAAGGTAACAAACAGACGTACAGACACAATTCTTAAATAGGCGTGGTTTGGAATAAAAATATTTATTTCAAGACATAGCAGGGATCAGGAATGTGAGCTAAGTAGTGGGGACAACCAAGCCAATGTTTTCCAAATTTCATTTAATATTTCAAGGCATACTCTACAAAAAATATATTGTTGAAGCTAGGAAATGAGTTTTGGCAATTTATCGTAGCATGAACTGGCACGAACACATTCAAAGGCCTAAGTTCATCGCGTTCGTACGTGACTAGTGAGTACTGACTACCCGGTGCTTAGGAGCTGTGGTCATGCTAGATTCCACACGAAATGTCACGGCTGGAAATAATACTCTGCCGTCTTACGGAGCCGTCTTCTTGGATTTCCTTCACGTTCATAATATAACGGTGGTTTCTCACCGCTCTGGATATCACAAGCCTTCAATTCGCTTTTGTAAACTTTTTACTAGTTTCATTTATTTGATGTTATTCTGTCGAAAATGGTTACTGATTTTTCAGCTACTTTCAGTTCCAACTCTCCGATTTAGTTAATTTGGCAGACTCGTGTAGTTAATAAAGATGACATGACAATTATTAAACGTCTCTATTTGAATTTGGAACTATTTTTCCCATTAGGAAATGGCATAGATAGGAATAAGGATAGGTGCAGTTTCCTACTTTACGGCGATTACGTACTGCACTTCCGTCGTCCGAGTTCTAGCCGTCATCCGTGAGAATACCAGCGATTATCTACGACATAATATGTCATAAGCTCCCATACAAAACAAAAAGGAACGTATTTTCGCGGACTCAGATCGGATGAGTGCGTAACCGCTGTTAGTCTGTTTGCAACAAAGGACCTGTTGGTAAAAACAAGAGTCCGTCTCAAGATTGGGAAGCGAAGCGAAACGGCTCGTGCTATTTAATGCCGTGAGAAGACACCATAAGCTGTCTGGATTTTTATTGGCGAAGTGTTTAGCCATTCCACGAATTTCCCTACAAAACATGTCAAGATCGATTGTCGTTTAGTAAACGAGTTGTTCAACCGACTTAATATTTTAAGGTTAATCGAGGTTATTGAAGGTATTCATCTGAAAGCAACTTGGAAAATTAACTTACCTGACTTACCTTTATTTCTAAGAAGCATTACCTGCTGGTGTAGGCCACTATAAGTCGTCTCAGAATATTTGTGACTGATATTTACTCTTCCTCATTGGACCACTGTGGCTTTAACCCTTCTCACTCTGAGAGGAGACCTGTGCGCGGTAGTGGGCAGGTAATAGGTTGATCATGATGATGATGATGATGATGATTTCCTCTTCTCCTTGGAGCCGTTTTGCATTGTTGGCACGTCATATTGCCTGCACAGTCGTTTTACTGCAAAAGCAAGCTGATTGTGTGGGCAACTACAGTTCATATCTTGATTCTGTTTTTTTTTCTCTTCCCCTCAAAGCCATTTTTGCATTATCGACAAGTCATACGGCTGCATAGTGCAATATTTTACTGCAGAAGCACGCTTGTAGGAAGGATATTATCCAAATAGGAAGCAATTTTTTTGAGTAAAGTATAACTACTATGTTTTGAGTTGGCATTTAATCAGTAAGCAAATCATCAATCAATTTGCGAGATCTGGACGCTTTCCACAATATCGCGTGCCACCGTCGCCTGATCGCTCAACTTATCTCCTCCATTCGCGTGCAACTCCTTGCTCTTCACACCATCTACCGCCCCGCGTGTAATGAAAGATAATGACTACCCTGTATCCGCCACAATCTTAACAACTGGGGATAGCTTACAGCTTACAGGCGCGCAACACGACATCTGACTGTTATTCCTGACGTTTATTCGACTCAAACACGTTATATTTATTACCCCTCTATATTTTGATGGCTTGGATCTAGTTGCTTAATTTCATGTCTGTTTCGGTATTGGTGCAAGTATGGATTAAATGACGACGACATAATGACAAGGTCCATGCCATAAGAAAGATGAGACATGGTCTGCCCGCTGGCACTTCAGCTTGCTAATTTTGCTTGCTTTGTCACCTATAACATGAAGTCTGAAGTCGGACGCAAAACACTAGTAACTTGGTCGCTCCTGATCAAAAGATACGAAATATACGTGTCAACTACCCGTGATGGCGTGTATGCATGCACTGTTTCACGGTAGCTCTCGGGATGCTAATGGCGGGGTGTCGTGTGTCACGCGACTCACGTCACCCGCCACCGCTATTAGTGGGAGAGTTTAGTGATTGTGATCATGTGCATTAGTTCACTGCTGGACATAGACCTTTTCAGGAGCGCGCCACTTAATACGGTCCTCCGCCTTTCTTATCCACCCGCTTATGGTTCTGCAATTGGCATGGTCTGCCCACTGGCACTTCAGCTTGCTAATTTTGCTTGCTTTATCATTATCACCTGTAACATAAAGTCTGAAGTCGGACGCAAATCGCTCGTAACTTGGTCAGCTCCCGATCAAACGATACGAAATATAGGTGTCAACTACCCGTGATGGCGTGTATGCATGCACTGTTTCACGGTAGCTCTCGGGATGCTAATGGCGGGGTGTCGTGTGTCACGCGACTCACGCCACACGCCACCGCTATTAGTGGGAGAGTCTAGTGATTGTACTCACGTGATCGTGTAGTCGAGTGCGCAGGTACGGTTGGAAACTTCACATACATTTGATTGATACGTTCAGATTATGTTCAGTGAATTGCATGTTCGGATTTCGGAAGCATTCCGTAATCATGAATGTTGCAGCTACTCCGGGCATTCGTCCGTGCTCGTGGGTGCTGAGCTAAAATAAAACCAGTCAAGTGTGAGTCGGCCTCGCACACGAAGGGTTCCGACCATAAGATTATACTATTTCCTTTTTTTCTGCATGGCGGCCAATTTAAAAATTTTATTATTTTTTGTTATAGCGGCAATAGAAATCACACTGAAAATTTCAACTCTCTGTCTCTATCATATACCGTAATCAGTTACGGTTCATGAAAGACAGCCCGCTGACACACGAAAGGACAGTGGAGGCTTAGTAATAGGGTCTCGTTGGGAGGGTTCCTTCGGGTACGGAATCCTAACAATATCTGCGTAAATTTTAAGATTACGTAAATAAATGGGAAAAATCCGTTAGCATATTCAACAGAGTTCATTGTTGTACCTGTGTATATTGTTGTACTTACCAACACCTAGGTATATGTATATTGTTAGTGAGACGCTGTGAGTAATGAACACGCCCTCCTTTGTTCCAGGTAACCCGGGGGAAGTGCTTTGTTTGAATTTCGATGCTTTGCCGGTGCGACGTCCTGTATGTACCACGACGTACCACATATGTACCACGAAGTAGTACGTATGTACCAAGTACCAACGATTTGTCTCATGAGCTTTTTAAGATGCTATAGATAAAAAGTTTTCTTGATGTTCGATTAAATATCACTTCCGAAAAATATTGTGAGGAAAGGAGGAAGGAATTGTGTGTGAAAGGAGGAAAAATCATAGTAGCTATTGCATCGAAAATATATGTTTTATTTTTACTAGGTGCTAGCGACTTCGTCCGCGTGGTTTGAGGTTTTTAAAAATCCCGTGGGAACTCTTTGATTCTCCGGGATAAAAAGTATCCTATGGTCACTCTGCAGGTCTTTAACTATACCCATGCAAAAAATCACTTCGATCCGTTGCTCCGTTGCGACGCGATTGAAGGACAAACCAACAAAGACAAACCAATAAACCAACAAACAAACCACTTTCGCATTTATAATAAGAGTAGTGAATACTTATTGCTATTTTGAAGCTATTTTGCTTTTCGGGACTTTTTGTATATCTAATTCTTGTGTTATCTTGACAATCACCACGGTGACTAGATAATATGGCTGACTAAATTATTGTTTGATACCGACTCGATTAGATAAACGTATATATTTAGTTCAGTTGATAATATTATTTAAAAATAAATATTTTATCTGTCTCATAATTTACGTACCTACCTGCAGTGAAATCGAATTTTGTTCTTTCATTTTATGCATAACTCACTGTAGGTAGTAAGGATTTCATACAATAACATAATAAAAAGAATACCCGGCTGAGTTTGTTGTGGGCTCTTCTCAGACCTGGGCGCGTTTGGAACCCTAGTAGCTTTAGTTTTAAGTTTGCGTAATAATTATCACCATCACCACCATATATCTTAGAAATCCAACATCTGACCATCAAAATGAGTTATTAATTACCTATTTTGAATAAATCATTTGACTTTTACTTTGACTTTACATTTATGAATAGGCATTGTGTAAGCTTTATTACTTTATTAGATGATGCCCGCGACTTCGTCCGCGTGGATTTAGGTTTTTCATAAATCCCGTGGAAACTGATTTTCCGGGATAAAAAGTCGCCTACGTCAATTTCCGGCATGCAAACTACCTCTGTACCATATTAAATGTAAATCTGTTAAACGGATCGGTTAATCGGTTTAAGAATTCCGTGGGATTTTTTTGATAAAAAATATCCTATGTCCCGGGATTATACCCGGGATGTAAGCTAAATCTGTACCAAATTTCGTCAAAATCGGTTAAACTGTTGGACCGTGAAAAGCTAGCAGACAGACAGACAAGACAGCAAAGTCTTGTCGACTCCAATGTCGTGTAACGTAACGTCTTCGTGATATCGTGACGTCAGCATAACGTCACGTCCTAGGACCCGTCACTTTTAGTTAGAATAACTCTTCTATTCAGTAATTTATTGAAAAGGTGGAACTACTTCATAAACTAGAAACACAATCAACATAAATAGAACACAAGAATATCACAAGAGTGAATAGGCATCTTCTAGGTAAACGCGTCCCATCTTAGGCCACATCGTCACTTTCCATCAGCATCAGGTGTGATTATTGTCCAAGCGTTTGCCTATAATTAATTTAAATAAACTGTTAGTGCGAGTTGCGACTCCAATGTCGTGTAGCGTAACATCTTCGTGATTCCGCAGCATAACGTCACGTCCTAGGACGGAGGACCCGTCACGTTTCGTTTCGCGTCGCCAAAAGCAGATGCCGTATTGCCGAAACTGGTCTGCAGAAGGTCATCTTAACTGCTATTATTATCAGCTCCGTGTTTTGTATTCACGTTTCCCGTTTAAGCATCGCAAAAAAGATCAGTATTTATTATATGAGTGGGTATCTTTATAGCTGATATGTTCACCTTTGCCTATTTCATTATTTTGTTTTGCCTTCTTGAATATCAATTCAAGGATACTAATTTTGTAGAAGCTTTTTGTAACTGGATCTATCTTTATAATATATAAAAGAGAAAATAATTGACTTACATATACGACATACGTACTAACTACTAAGGTCTAGAAACAGGTTTTCTCTTTAACAAAACCTTCACTAATTAGTTGTGGATTCTTAAAAAATCGAAATCCTCACGGATGGAATCGCGACAAATACCTACCTAGAGTTTATGAATATGAATTGATTTGAGTACCTACTGACTTTTGTTCTTTGTGAGTTCGGTGTTTAATTTTAAATTACACTTTATGCTGTAGGTAGTCTTTTTTAAGATTATTTTTAAGTCTATATAGTAAAATATTCTTCTTCTTTTCCTTTATTTTTTGGCTTGTTTTTAGGTGTATAACGAATACGTCATAGTGAAGATATAAAACGAGTATAATTAATATGTCTTGAGTACACTTAAAATTAGTGTTGTCATGTTATAAATCTTCCACATAATTGAATTTAAAATAAGTACAATTAAAATGAAGTGATATAATTTTATCATAAAGCTGCGTAAATACAACCAAAAATTTTCAAAATTATTTTAATGAGCTTAATTTAAATGCAGCTCATATAAAATTAAATAAAACCTGTTTTAGAATGTACAAGTAAAGCCCTTTTGTATCATTACCCAATTGATATAGTAAACTAACTTATTAAAAAAAACGAAAAAAAATCACGTTTGTTGTATGGGAGCCCCCTTAGATATTTATTTTATTCTGTTTTAGTACCTATTTGTTGTTAAGCGGCAACAGAAATACAACATCTGTGAAAATTTCAACTGTCTAACTGTCACGGTCCATGAGCAGACGGACAGACAGACGGACAGCGGAGTCGTAATAGAGTGTTTTAACCTTTGGGTACGGAACCCTAAAAATATCTCGCTATATTACATAAATTATTATTGGCAATGCGAATAACGTAAAACTCGTATTTATTATACACACAGCCCTGCGATAAACAAGTTTCCGATATAGGCACGATATAGGCATACAACATACAACGATACCGGTCTTCGGAATTCGCACTCCACGTTCAACTAATCTATATCGAGACATGTTTTTGTATGGAAACATTTAAGATATATCGAGATATATATTATTATTATTATTATATATTACATAAGTGGATCGAAAAGGCCATAGGAAAAAACCTATACCTAAATCATGGCAAGTTTTGCGGAGAAGTTATGAATGCCATGGTATTATGTAGTATTTATTAAAGTAAGAAAACACAGATAAGGGAAGTAAGTGACTTATATTATGTGGAATAAAATGAAAATGAAATAGTATATTTGTATAACTGTCGTGAACATGTGGCCGTACGTTGATATGACAGTCAGTCAGTTTCTTTTTGTAATGTACCTATACACGAGTATATGTATATATCCATACTAATTATAAATGTTAAATTGTGTCTGTCTGTCTGTTAGCTTTTCACGGCTCAAACAGTTTAACCAATTTTGACGAAATTTGGTACACAGTTAGCTTACATCCCGGAGAAGGCATAGGCTACTCTATCAGGGAAAATCAAAGAGTCCCTACGGGATTCCTAAATACTTACCCATCCATGTAACTGATGTACATGAAATTTAGTACAGAGGTAGCTTGCGTCCCGGAAATTGACTAAAACAACCTTTTTTTCTTCTGGAAAATCAAAGAGTTCCCACGGGATTTTTAAAAATCTAAGTCCACGCGAAGTCGCGGGCATCCTCTAGTGTTTAATATGTTCATAGCTAAAGCGTCTAGCAGGATTTAGTTCATTACGCTTGTGGTCGATACGCCATACAGTATTAATTATTAATTTATGAAAATCAAATTCAATTAGGCGTTGAAGCCCCGTGCAAGAGACCGGTCGTTGGCTCACAAGAACACTGGTGAGAAAGTGGCGAGTGGTGATGGATCCGTGCCCCGTGGTGGGAATGTTCCCACGGGCGGCGAACTGGCACGACCTGTACTCGGAGCTGGGTTTTTGCTTCGCGCCGCCAACGATGATGAAATTATTTGTATCTACGAGTATACCTACTTTGTTGTACACAAAACATGAGATAAACAAGACAAAAAACAAAGAAGCTAAAAACAAAAACATTTTTTTAAAGAATATTAGCCAAGTTTATCATGCTGATTAACACCCCCGACTGCCATATCTATCTGTCGCGGACTATAGGTGGACAGACAACATCAAATGAATCGCAGGGAGCCGCTGGATTCAGATTTTAAAAAGGTGGATGGATGGATTTCGTGAAAGAAGATATGCGTGTAAAAGGGGTGGATAATAATTATGTGGAAGAAGAAGGCATGTTGTGCCGACCCCACGTAGCGTGGAATAATGTAAGGCAGAAGAAGAAGATACCTCTGTACAATGGTACTTATCTGGTGTATGAATATTAACAGTTTCCCAAAATAGTTTCATGACACGCATAGATCCTATAAATACTATGACTCGTCGTACAGATCGTTGTAGTTTCTACTTATTTATCTTTTCCGAATAGCATGCCCTGTCGATATGATAGTACCTACGCCTACGAGTTGATAACAGAGGCCTGTCTAGTATTTTTTATAAATATTCAAAGGAGTACCTACACATTTACTGACTCTATCATGTTTACCCATTTTATTATCACTTGTGATTTGACCTTCTAAATATCAAATGTTGTCACATGACAGAAATTTAGAAATTTAAATATCAATAAATATATTTAACAATTATGTAGATTGATTTACATAAATTATCCAACAGGATTATTTTGTTTTTGCACTTGACAATTTCGTTTGTTTTGTTAAGGATCTTTGCAAATCTATCTTTTAGATAAGTTACTAGACAACACGTTATTATTGTTTGTCAAAGGTATGATCTTTTTGTTAAATAACATAAACGTTGCATTGCTAAGTACCTTAGGTATATTTCCCGCTAATTGATAAGGCGCGTGGCCGCTATTTTAGTGACGTCAGCACTGGACTAAAGTTTCGAGCTGATGGTATATTTTTATTTCGGCCGACGTCAAAATGGCGTCATTTCGATGTTAATGAGACATGGTTACAGCGCAATAGCAATTTGCGGGACTTATATCTTTAGATGATAGATTGATTTACAGATCTTCAGTTAAGTGCGTTTCTTCGAATAGTAAGAATTTATTCGCATAGTATTTTCTTAGAGCCTTTTAAATCGCAACTCAGCACATAAAATTCTCCCAGCAAAAGATGTTGGGAAAGATCGTTCCACTGAATAACTTTTGTGCTGACTGGTGTAGTAATCGCCGGGTCCGTTTCGGCATTTAATTGGAGTAAGATTTCCACGCGGCTCGCTGCGCACAATGGCTCGGGAAATGTTTAGCATTTGAGACAATTGAACGCACGCAACCGACGACGTGCACGTGAGAATTCCTCTATTATTATAATCTCTATGTTTCATTGAAGTGAAATTGAGTAGTTGGTGGTAGGAGTGGAATTCTGTCTTGTGTTTTTTTTATTTTTTCTACCTTTTTTGCGCCCATAATATGGCATAATTAACAAGTAATGTGCCTTTTTTTCTTAATATGCACAGTCTAATAAACTATCCTTTAAGTAAAATATGAGACACTAAAGTATCAAGACTCTATCAAACTTTTGTCTTCTCAATCTATGGAACTGAGATCGAGGGCGTGGACGATCTGAGCGGCAAAGAGGAAGAAAACCGACTCTTTTGAGATGTGGTGTTGTGGTTTTTTTTTTAATAAAGATAGCGAGCAAACAGGCAGGCGGGTCACCTGATGTTAAGTGATTGTCGCCGCCCATGAACATTTGCAGCACCAGAGGAACTGCCGATGCGTTGCCGGCCTTCCAGAAATTTGTTGGTCCGCCCCTTGAATAACCCCATGTTGTAATTTAGTGAGAACACCGCCAATGGGAGTTGATTCCACAGTTTGCATCTGCGTAGAAAGAAGGATCTGGCACAACGGACGATCAAAGTGCACCAGACACGCAGGTCAGGTTGTATGCTGCGGAAACTAAGAGAACAAACAAAATCATGGAGCAACTTCGTATTAGCACTATTGATAGTTTATTGGTCTCCGCTACGCCCAATAACTTGGACTTGGACATAGTTGTGGGCAGGGCTTGGGCAAGGTATAGTCAAAGTCAAAGTCAAATTATTTATTCAGAATAGGTAACATGTTACGCTTAGGCACTGGTGGTCAAAATTGTTAATTTGTAAGATGATATAGTGGTAATAATTAATTACGTACTTAAAACTAAAGCTACGAGGGTATAGTAGGTGAATATACTACACTGTCTATCACTTAACTGCTGGTTTGAATAAATAAAATCACGTACTGGTATCACTCTTACAACTGCAATACAACCGAAGATAGGGGATGAAGACGATTACAAACAACGCCACAAAAGCACTGCTGTGCAGACACGACTTTCAGACATGTAAAAGAATGCGACCAAGAAGAAGAAACTTCCACTATCTTAAAGAGTGCATGCGTATTTATGGTCCTTCGAACCGTATCTTAATGACAAATGACAATCATTTATGACGACAGACGATAGGTTTTATTGCAGTTTTGCCACAGTCCCTGTTGTGACTGAAGGATGGCCTATTGTCTGACTGATATTTGCAGGACAAAATATAAATATGTTCTCTGATGTATCACTCATTCGACACAAGGATGAGACCTATAGGCCGTAGGTAGGTAGGTACTTTGATTTTGCTCAGACTTAAGACACAGTTAAAACAAGACAGCGTTATACCGCTGATATAAATCTCGTTTTAATACATAGGTACATCATAGAAGTCTTTGGTTTTAATTTTTTTTAAGAATATTAGCCATGCTAATCTAAGTTTAAGCACTCTATAGATCTCAGCCTGATAGACGAAATTTATTGATGCAGAACCTAGCGTGTTATGGACGGCTAGCGTCAAGTCGCCATTCAAAGCCCGTCACTTACCTATAGAATAGGTACGTATGCAGTTGTATGTTATGTTTATGATAAACGAAACGCAAGGGAAGCTAGTATTCGTATTTCGTACAGTTGTAATTATGCAACGCGCGTCGCGGACGAGCGCCGCGTCGACACGTTCGAGAATCAAATTTAAATGTCAAGGTGAAGGCGGCGCGAAAGGAAACGCACGGTGACGTCAGCGGCGGCCATCTTGGACAACGACAGTTCTGTACAGCCGCGTGTGCCGATCTCTAGTTTTATTTAGGACAGTAGACAATCAATGCGAATCTCCATTCATTGTTCGCGTGCTAAATATAAATGTCACGACGTTGTTTTACCACAGGAATGCTAGATTATTTGAACGAGGTAATCCATTTGACATAAAACACATTGTTGTTGGGTAAAAGAATTTCCTCGGTTCGGGAACTCATTTTTTTAACCGAAACTCGAAAAAAAATTCAGTTCGACCTGTATAAATGTATACCTAGGTACTACCTATACCGCGATTTTCTCGCTTCTGGCTTGATCGATTTGATCGGTTGGTTTTTTGCTATCAGAATATAGAGAAATTAAATATCACTGAGTTTTTTCAATCCTTCAATCAATTTTATACCTACCTGAGTCCGTACTTAGATAATTTTTAGTCAAAGTCAAAGTCTTAAGTCCATTGACTTAAAAATGATTTGTTCAGAGTAGGTACTGTTGCACTCTTTTTGATACCTAATCAATTGCTGGATTTGTAGGATGATATAGTGGTGATAATTAATTACGTTACCTTAAAACTAAAGCTAAGAGGGTTCCGAACGCGCCAAGTCATTAAAAGTGGGTACCTACTTAATATGTAAATTTTAAGTTAAAAATGTGGGTAGGTATGAACTGTTTACATAATAAAATATTTATTTCTGCCTTTCCCCTGACCATCGGCATTCTTAAATAAAATAGTCGTAAATCCACATCACATGATTAAATATTATAGATCGGCATTCCACGTAGACTGTAAGTTGAAAACCTTTCACTTCGATAACAACGGCGCTCGGCCTTGGACTTGAATAACCCACTATTGTATTGTTGAGAAGAAATAAGAATAAGCAGCCGTCACGGGTAGGTCGGCCCATAAAATTTTACGATAAGAGAGAAAATATTTAACAATGATACAATTACTCATAAAGATACGATTTGAATAGAAATACCTATACATTTTTTTAAAGATATTGTTAAAATAATACTAGGACGTGGAAATAGCAGATCAGGTATTGAAGTAATTTTAAAATAAGACATTGAATGAAATGAATTAAATATATCATAATAAATAGGTATATTAATATGCTAGTAGAATTCAGAATAGAATAGAATAGAATGTTTTTTTATTCATGTAAACTCTTTACAAGTGCTTATGAATAGTCAGGTCATTTTAATTTACCACTGGTTCGGAACGCCGTTCCCACCGAGAAGAACCAGCAAGAAACTCGGCGGTTGCTCTTTTTAATTTTTTAATTTACAATGTTATTATACCGTACCATACAAGCCATTGCAGCCCCGTGCATTGCTGGAGCGAGTCAAATCCAAGCTTTTTTATCGTTTACATAGTCTGCGACTGTATAATATGCTTTTTTTAGGAGCATACTTTTAACACATTTTTTAAACTTGTGTAAAGGCAAGTCTAAAATTGCTTGTGGAATTTTATTATGAAACATTCCCACAAATGACTTTCCCACCTTCCAGAGGCGGAGCGCAGGAGTAGCTAGCTTATTTTTGTTTCTAGTTTGCCTATCATGGAGATCACTGATTTTTTTGTAACTGTGAATATTTTGTCGTACAAAAATTATATTATTGTAAATATATTGGGAAGCTACTGTAAGAATACCCATTTCCTTAAATATCTCTCGTAGGGAATCGCGCGGAAAGCAGAAAGTTACGTTATTCACAACACAACAGTCAACACACAGCTATGCACAGCACACATACAACTAAATTCCCATTTATAGTAGCTAGTTAGCCATGTCTTTAAAATATTCATGCTATTACTATATATGTAATTTGTGTTTGTCTCGTCTATAGGTGCAAAAGTTGACAAAAAAGTATATATACAGTACGCGGCAAAAAATAATGTACATCGACCTTTAGAAGGAGATAGTGGATTTGTAGAGCCAATGCTCTACAAATCCACTATCTCCTTCTAAAGGTCGATTGGCTCTAGAAATCCACTATCTCCTCTTTCTAAAGGTCGATGTACATTATTTTTTGCCGCGTATTCATTCGAACTTACCGAGTTCAAGTGTCCCCTTTGAAAAATCATCATCACTGATTGCATGCATCCTTGCATCTTATATTTTGTCTATTATAAATAGACAACACACCAGCGGCGAAGAGTCAATATAACACGATTCCTATCGGCTTCCCTTTAAGAATTGGCATAATATAGCGTAAGTAGGTACTATTCACATAAATTCGGTAATACGTTCGTAAATACAAAGGTTCGATCGTCACAAATGCTTTTTTTTTGTTATTACTAATTTAAGTTAAAAGCATAACAGCTAATGTAGGTAAGTAACATACACCATACAAGCCGTAAAATATCGGATTTCCTAGTTAGATTTTTGCTTAGTATTTATCTCTTTCATTTCCCTAGCGAAAGCGAAAGGAGCGAACTAGGTCTGTCTCGCTCTACGGTTGGAGCCCACCAATTTAATCTGGCCCAGTAGCGAATACGAATTTGGAACTCTGACAGGTCAGACAAATTTGACGTAAGTAAGCCGCTAGAATCCGAGTTACCGTATTATACCACCAAATTAAAAATTATATTAATAGTATTATTTTAACAGGTACATGCTATTATTTTGAGTATTTTGTATTTTGAAGGGTATTTGTTTTTGTGAAGCGTCCATGCACGTTTGTTTTTAAAGTTGTTAATGGTGTTTTATTTTGATATAATAAATTGGGGATAGTGATTAATAACTAATAAGTGTAAGTTCGCGGTAATTTAGATTCAGTTTGGTAAGTCAACATCAGAAATTACCTTAATTTACATTGATTGTTGTTTAACAGATTTCCTGTTTGTTACGTAACGATAGTAATTTTTCTAAATCGAGTTTTGAAAACAAAAAGCGTCTTTAATCGATGGGGAACAGCTGATATTCTTTTAGGTAAGTAGGTAGGTAGGTACCTTTCCGGCTTCCCTTTTTCAGATTTTCACCCTTCGCCACTGCAACACACATTTAATATATAAATGAAACAAAAAACAATTCGGAAGGCCACTTGAGCAATTAAGTTGCATTAAAGAAGCTTAAACGTAATAAACGACTTGAAACCAGTCTTTAAATTGAATTTAACCCAACATCTTTGTGTTTTGAGTTTTTGACTGAATCATAATGAAAATTAATCTATATCTTCTAAATATATTAAAGGAAAAGGTGACTGACTGACTGATCTATCAACGCACAGCTCAAACTACTGGACAGATCGGGCTGAAATTCGCCATTCAGATAGCTATTATAACGTAGGCATCCGCTAAGAAAGGATTTTTGAAAATACAACCCCTAAGGGGGTAAAACAGGGGGTTGAAATTTGTGTAGTCCACGCGGACGAAGTCGTGGGCATAAGCTAGTCTAAATATATAAAACGAAAGGTGACTGACTGACTGGTCTATCAGCGCACAGCTCAAAATACTGGACGGTTCGGGCTGGACATGCAGATAGTTATGAGGACTTAGACATCCTCTAAGAAAGGATTTTTGAAAATTCAATCCCTAAAGGGGTAAAACAGGGGTTTGCAATTTGTGTAGTCCAAGAGGACGAAGTCGTAGGCATAAGCTAGTGTATAATAATACTAGCTGATCCCCGCGGCTTCGCCCGCGTAGATTTAGGTTTTTAAAGATCCCGTATAGCCTATGTCACTCAGGAATAATGTAGCTTTCTACTGGTGAAAGAATTTTTAAAATCGGTTCAGTAGTTCTAAAGATTACCCCCTACAAACAAACTTAACGACATTACCTCTTTATATAATACAACGGGCCGTGCAGCAGAAATCGTAATATTTTAATTTCGCCATAACTTCAAAACCAAACGTCCAATTTTAATCATTCAAAGACCAAATATTATCTCCATAAACTGTTCTTAGTGATGAAATCATTTATTTTGATAAGGATTAATAGCATGAGTAAAATAAACGCGTTTAAATGTAGTCCAAAAAAAATTCAAGATTTTTAAATAAAAAAATGGTTGCTGTGCCTCACTCGACATAGATGGGTATAGTGTGTCGCGGACTTTTTTGTAGATATTTATAAGATCTACAATTAATTAGAACATTTTATGGTTCTATCTTTTATAGTTTAGGCAGCGTACGCAAAATAAGTAACTTTTCTGGTTGATTTTTTACACCTTGTGTCCGAAAAACCCAAATATCTTACGGAACCCTATTTTTTTCCAAAATAAAATATAGCCTATGTTACTCGTGGATAATGTAGCTTTCGAATGGTGAAAGAATTTTTAAAATCGGTCCAGTAGTTTTTGAGCCTATTCAGTACAAACAAACAAACAAACAAAGTTTTCCTCTTTATAATATTAGTGTAGATAATAAATAAAAACGTTAATTAACCTTATTACAGCATTAAAAAATTCATAGCGAAAAATTGCTATTATTATTACGAAATTTATTACATAGTCATTTTTATGTAATCCCCCAGTAAATCTAGGCCAATGTTCACACTAACCTCTGATATTTAAACGATACATCATACAACTAACTACATAATAAGTATTGAATCAGAACCAACATTGGCGCTGATTCTGTTGTATTTCGCTATATTAAATTTAGAGTATCTGCATCCTCTTCTTTTTAAAATTTGCTAAAAAAAGGACGGAACATGAATGTTACATTTAAAGGCTCTAAATTTTTGTGCACGCTACAAATTTAGAGTCCCCGCAGACCACAAACTTTTTATCGGCCGTTAGTTTGGTCGGTTTCTTAATCAGTATGAAGATGAAGTATGTAAGTGCGCAAATTATGCACCTATGAATGCAAGCAACTCATGTGCGGCAAACGGATTTTGTATACAAGGTCTGGCTTACAAACTGGAAAGTGTTGGTTTGTTGGTTTGTCCTTCAATCACGTCGCAACGGTGCAACGGATGGACGTGATTTTTGTATGGGTATAGATAAAAACCTGTGGCGCTACCGCGGTTGTTTGACAGCTACAATGTCACGATCGCAATCATCTCTGATTGGTTAATGCTCGTTCACTATTGGCCACAATGCATTGTTGCAACAAGAATCGCACAAATTCAGCCAATCAGAACAATTGAGATTGTAATAATGATTGATGCAGGTTTTAGACAATCGCCCTACTGGAGAATGACATAGGCTAGTTTTTATCCCGGAAAATCAAAGAGTTCCCACGGGATTTTAAAAACCTAATTCCACGCGGACGAAGTCGCGGGCACCAGCTAATAATCACTATTAAGATTTCTTTCCTAAGATTGAATGCGTGTCGTAATTCGTAATGCATCTTTAATAACCTATGATTAATTATGGTACAACTACTCAGTAGGTTCGTAAGTGTTCGTACTTCATGCCTGTACCCGTAGTACAAGATTTTACGTCTCACCAAACCAAACCAAATTCGAGAGTCGAAATACTTCCGCGTTACAGTAAACTGGATCTTAAATGCCTTGTTTTAAAGCTCAAGTTTGTCTACACTTCTACAGCCAGCGCTCCAAGCGGAAACATTGCGAAATTAAAATCAGTGGCATAGAATATTTGACTTCAATTCAAGGCTGTTTAGGTCCATTTTAATGTTACGCGGAAGTATTTCGACTCTCGAATTTGGTTTCGTTTCTTGAGACGTAAAATCTTGTACTACGGGTACAGAGCCATAGTTCGGAGCGCCTCGCTGACATTGCGCGGTCACGTTTTGAGGTCACGTTTTCAGATTGTGAAGTCACTACGGTTGTGTAAACATTTTCATCATCGTTATCTTTTATTACTGCTTTAAAAGACTGGGTATATATATACTAATTTATTATCACAACTACCCAAAAAAAGGAGTGTAGGTAATATTTGTAAGGTGTATGTATGTGAGTTTCTTTATACCACTAGCGACCCGCCGCGCGCCGGGTAACTTATTACGATTTTCGAAGGGGTCTCTAATTTTTTTGAAAAAAAAAATATAGCCCACTCAGGAATAATGTAGCTTTCTACTGGTGAAAGAATTTTCAAAATCGATTCAGTAGTTCCAGAGATTACCCCCTACAAACAAACTTACAAACTTTACCTCTTTATAATAATTATAGTATAGATAACTTTTAAATTTTTGAACACATTTTGATTTATGGGGTATCGTTAATAATCATAATCATAATCATTTATTTAGAATCCTTACATTGTGACACTGGCGATAATTTTTTTGAAATAATTAATATGGCGGCTGTATTTTCAAATGCAAAAAATATACAGGGTTACAGGAAAATAGGACACGATCCCGTTAAGGGGTTATAGTACATGCCATTTGCTATCAAACAACCCTATGTAACCTCTCACAGAATGTGTATTTCTTTTGCCTCTATAATAAAAAATACTAAAAATTACAAAATGGCTGCCATAAATTAAAAAGTGTTATTTCTTGTACGATGCTACCGAACCCTTCGTGTGCGAGACTCGCACTTGTCTGATTTTATTTTACCTTTTGACCCCATTGAAAAATAATCTTTAACCATTTCGCATTAAAGTCGTTTTAACATTGATCCTGTTTTAACTCTTTGACGATAGCATTTTGTAAGAATTTTCTACGGATTATTGTTTTGTAATTTTTTCTTGATTTAATCATTTTTCCCGTAATTTTTATGTATCAATAGATAGCTAACGAATAACGATACGTAGATATTTTTTAAATAACCCGCAGGATAAGTGCCATAGTAATTTTTACAGAAAATTTGCAAGTTATTCAAAGAATTAAATGAAAAAATTTAGGAGATCGTGTCCTATTTTCCTGTAACCCTGTATTTTATTATTTGTTCATTTATAAATGACATGACAGACATGAGACAGCAGCAGAGTGAACTAGAGTGAGGGAACTCTCAGTTTGATCCTGAATCGACGATATGCAAACCGCAGTCAGGTTTTAAAAAAATATAAATGTTTTCAAATCTAATAATAACTGAAGATACGATATTATAAAATGTTTGACGTTGTTTTTTTGAGATAACAGTTTTTATCAAATGATTTCACAATCAGTGGCATATGGTATTAAGTATTTACGTGTGTTGATATGCGGTGCGCGATAACAACAAAAATTGTTCCAAATAAAGGTCTCTGACATCAGCGGGACCCGATAGCGAGTAGCGACTGATAAATCGCAACGGATTGACGCAAATGAGGATTATCTTATCTGGATCAATATAGTTTTTCAAGGCAATGACTTGGATGTCGATCACGAGCTAGTACAGCACGCGGTAGAAAGTAATGTACATCGGCCATTAGAATGACATTTCGGCTGTGTAGAGCGTAGTCCCTGTTACTCATACCTATATGACGTTTTGTCGGTCTCAAAGATAGGGACAACGCTCTACAAATCTGCTTTCTCCTTCTAAATGTCGATGTACATTACTTTCTGTCGCGTGCTGTACTTAATACATGTATCAAGTACCTACATTCCTAGTACGTTCTTATTGACTCGCTTTTTTGTCGGTCTGTTAGTTTGTTTTGAAATGTGAATAATTTTGTACCTACTTTGACATGATAAAGTTAAAAATAGATTGTTTTTTAAAATAATTTATTTAATTTAGTTAACTACCTACCTATATAGAAATTCCTGAAATATTGTATTATAGAAAACGGGTACGTATACCACGATTAATTAGGTGCGGTTATCTGCCGATATTGTGATGTGATGTGACTACAAATTCACGGTTTTCAGATTTTTCCCCTAAAGCCAGCTACCTACCAAATTTCATGATTCTAGGTCAACGGGAAGTACCCTGTAGGTTTCTTGACAAACCGACAGACAGACAGACAGACAACAAAGTGATCCTATAAGGGTTCCGTTTTTCCTTTTGAGGTACGGAACTCTAAAAATCACGTCATTTTATTACTACAGTCCAAGACCCTATTTCGATTACACACGGATGCAGACTGCAGACCTTACTCCTTAGCCACGTCAGTGTTGGCGACGCGCTACGCCTTGCGAGTTGCGGTACGATACTAGATGTCGAGACTCGAGACTCTCGCTAATACTGGAATCCATTAAAGTATTTGCATTTTTGTGTTTTCGCCACTTCGATTTAGTTACCTACCTACCTATATAGAAATTCCTGAAATATTGTATTATAGAAAACGGGTACGTATACCACGATTAATTAGGTGCGGTTATCTGCCGATATTTCGACTCAGTTGCATGAGTGGTGGTCACGACGGAAAGGCAATTATAGGTATCTTCCTGAAAGTGTGTAGATTACCGAAAATCATCAAAATTGGTTTGGTTTTGAGAAAACCATGAACATTCACAGCGGGTCGAGAACGAAGCCTCTTTTTTGTAATCGGCTAAAAATATTGTTTTCTTTACCTACTCCGGGTCCAATTACGGCACATACGATAGGAGATAAAAATGTTTTTCGCTGTTATCTGAAGCATTACTTCGGTACAAGTATAAATATAGCTACTATGCTATAGCTACAGAAATGAAATCACTATAATGTAGTCACGTAAGAGTAAAGAGATAGCGTAATCGTTGTTAACCTTATAGCATGATACTGTGGCGTCAGACACTGAGCTGCGAACTTTCAAGAACCGCTTTACATGAACTATATATCCTGTAGGTAGCTATAGTACGCGACAGGTTGAAATGGCATTCGGGGAGGAAACGCCCCGCACAGCCCCCGCGCAAACCTGGTGCGGGAGAGTAGATCATTCTCTTTAACAATGAATTCTAGCCCCATAAACTACCGCTATACAAAAAAACCAGCCAAGTGCGAGTCAGGCTCGCGCGATGAGGGCTCCGTACTAGTCGTATTTTTCGACATTTTGCACGGTAATTCAAAAACTATGATGCATAAAAATAAATAAAAATCTGTTTTAGAATGTACAGGTGAAGACCTTTCATATTTAAGCCTCAATAGCTCAACGGGTAGAGGAGTGGATTGAAAACCGAAAGGTCGGCGGTTCAAACCCCGCCCGTTGCACTATTGTCGTACCTACTCCTAGCACAAGCTTGACGCTTAGTTGGAGAGGAAAGGGGAATATTAGTCAATTAACATGGCTAATATTCTTTAAAAAAATAAAATAAAAATAAAAAAATTATGATACTCCACTTGATATAGTCACTCACTTCAACTCAAAGTTGAAAATACTAATTATTAGTTCATGACCACAATTTAATTTTTTTTGTGTGATCTAACCCTAAATTCGCGGTTTTCAGATTTTTTCCCAAAAGTCAGCTATAAGTTCTACCTACCTGCCAAATTTCATAATTCTAGGTCAACGGGAAGTACCCTGTAGGTTTCTTGACGGACAGACAGACAACAAAGTGATCCTATAAGGGTTCGGTTTTTCCTTTTGAGGTACGGAACCCTAAAAATCACGTCATTTTATTACTACAGTCCAAGACCCTATTTCGATTACACACGAGTGCAGACCTACTCCTTAGCCTCGTGAGAGTTGGCGACGCGCGACGCCTTGCGAGTTGCGGTACGATACTAGACGTCGAGACTGTCTCGCTAATACTGGAATCCATTAAAGTATTTGCATTTTTGTGTTTTCGCCCCTATGGTTAAAAGTTTCTCTCATCTGTGGTTAAAAGCCTATCTCATGGTCTACGTTTCATTTAAAAATCAATGAATGGCAAGTATAAAACATCACACCGACAAAGCTAAATTCAGCAGCAGTTAAGTAAGTAAAGCACTTCAAGGTAACAGTTCATTGGGATGTATCCTCATAAAGGCCCCTAGTCTTGGAACAAGGAAAAACATTTTCCTTCTCACGTCTCTTCACGATCACGATCATTAACGTGACAAACGTTCTGCTACAATTTATAAACCGTGAGATAGTTATATTAAGTACTATAGTCCAGTTATTATCTCGGTGCAGACTCGGTCATAAATCATAATCGGACTAGGGATTGGACTTGCGCACGCGCAAGGCCGTTATCGATGTCTCTGTTGAAAATTGGCAAAAATGTGTGGAGCATACAGAATTGCTCCAAGTGTGTTTGTTTGTTGGTTTGTCCTTCAATCACGTCGCAACGGTGCAACGGATTGACGTGATTTTTTGTATAGGTATAGATAAAGACCTGGAGAGTGACAAAGGCTTCTTTTTATCCCGGAAAATCAAAGAGTTCCCACGGGATTTAAAAAAAAACATATTAACACTAATAACTTGAAAAATGAATAGGTTAAGGAGTGGAATTGGTCGAGTTCCCGTGCCTAAGTTTGTTTATGACATATGCCGCTTATCTCTGTCTGTAGATAATGCCGTGTCCCGTTATCAGTTGTTTGTTAACGGAACACCACTGTAGGTAAGTATACACTCTCATAGGTATGTACGAGTAGACATAGATATCCCTTGTTTACTACAATATTGTACATAACTACGAATCTACGATGTTTCGACGAAGTTGATGCTTATTCAAGATCCTAAAGATACGGCTCTTTACTCATTGAATTAATACTAACGTGCAGTAGCCGGCAGAAAATAATGTACATCGACTTTTAGAATGACATTTCGGCTTTGTAGGGCGTTGTCTCTATCACTCATAACTTTATGACGTTTTGTCGCTCTCAGCAACAGAGACAATGCTATACAAATCCGCTATCTCTTTCTAAAAATCGATGTGCATTATTTTCTGCTGCGTACTGTATCTTTACTAGTACATCCTTAAGAGTGCTCTCCATGGTCGCTTCAAGACGAGTAATCATGGAGATTTATATCCCGTAGTGTAAAATGAGCTTAAGTGTGGTGAACTGTGGCCGCACTGCAAGTAACGACACGGGCGGGCGGCGTGCGTGATAACACTATCAGGCGGGAACTTTCCACTCGTTGGTATCGCTCCACTCCGACGTAGTAACTTAATTGTTGTGTGTATTTGCATACTCGCCATTTCGTCTAACCGGATGCTCGTATCGCGACACGTTCGATAACTTATACCACAGAATATACAGGGTGTAACCAGCACCCGTAGTATAAGATTTTACGTCTCACGTCTGTCAAGAAGCCTACAGGGTACTTCCCGTTGACCTAGAATCATGAAATTTGGCAGGTAGGTAGGTCTTATAGTCGACATTCGGGGAAAAATCTGAAAACCGTGAATTGGTGGTTACATCACACAAAAAATAATTAAATTGTGGTCATGAAATTATTTTCAATTATCAAAGTAACACAACTATATCAAGTGGGGTATCATATGAAAGGGCTTCACCTGTGGATTCTAAAACATATTTTTATTTATTTTTATGAATCATAGTTTTTGATTTATTGTGCAAAATGTCGAAAAAATACGACTGTAGTACGGAACCCTCATTGCGCGAGCCTGACTCGCACTTGGCCGGTTTTTCTTTGGAAATATGGAACCCTAAGAAACAATGCCACGTATTCCTTCGAGGGTACAAAATGGCTATTATGATGGTAACATATTCATGGAACCATTTTACGCGTAGAACGTGACAAACTAATTTCGTATGAGGACCATTTACATGCAAATGACAAAATACTGTCCATTTCAACTGATTTGCATATGCATGAGATGTTAGTTATAGCCGGTTATAGTCGCAATCATCGTTGACAGTTAGTATAGTACGCGACAGGTCGAGATGGCAGTCAGGGTATGAGGCGAGGGGACGTCCCGCACACCCGCAAGTCATCCGCGCCATCTCGTACGGGGTTAACGCGGGGGCTGTGCCGGTGTGCGGGACGTCCCCACCCCGATTGCCATCTCGACCTGTCGCGTGCTATATGTAGGTATGTAGTTATGTAATGTTTCTCTGTTTACAATCTTCAAGGGCGTCTATTATGACTCTACATAATATAAAGGACACTGCAGAGGTTATGTTGATATACTATGTTAGTAATATAGTGAAAACCCCTTTGTACCCTTGTAATTTTTACCCTCACGTCAATTTATAACGAATCCAGCATAGACTTGTTTTATGGCAATGTGAGTAGGGTACGCCAAAGTTTCACAAATATAATATTTGCTAGCATAACGTAATTATATCTAAGTAGTTATAGTTTGCTTGTCACTGTGTTGATCTTACTTTTAGTTTTGAACTGTGAAATACTATTATTAGATTCTAGTTTTTTTTTTTTTTTTAATTCAGATACAAGTTAGCCCTTGACTGCAATCTCACCTGATGGTAAGTGATGATGCAGTCTGTAGTTATTTAATTTTAAGATTATTAAGATCAATTTAAACTGTTGGTTTTCCAAATAAAATAAAATAAAATAAAAAAACAACATAGTCTACATAGGTATAGGTATCTGGGCTCGTGGCCTGGGTGTGCACGATCATTTGATTTCTTCCGTCGATATTTGGCACAGAAACCTACATCTTCTAGGTATTGTTTTACTATCCAAAGCCCATCAACCTATTTTATTGACCCGTAAATAAACTGGTGCCCGCGACTTCGTCTGCGTGGATTTATAAAAGATTTTCCGGGATAAAAAGTAGCCTATCTCACTCTCCGGCGTGTTTAGCTCGTTCGACATTTATTTTTAATCCATTGAAGATTTGCTACTAAATATTATTTTTATATTGCTCGGTAAAAGGGACGGATGAAAGGAGAGTACATGCGACTGAAATGCGAATGTTGAGATGGATGTGTGGTGTGACAAGGATGGATAAGATAAGGAATGAATATATAAGGGGTAGTTTGAAAGTAGCGCCAGTGGTAGAAAAGATGAGGGGTAATAGGCTGGCATGGCATGGGCATATAATGCGGAGAGAAGAAAGCCATGTCACTAGAAGAATGTTAAGTATGCATGTGGAAGGAAAAAAGAGGAGAGGACGACCAAAGAAAAGGTGGATGGATTGCGTGAAAGAGGATATGCGTGAAAAAGAGGTGGATAATACGTTGACGAATGACAGGAATGAGTGGAAGAAGAAGACATGTTGTGCCGACCCTACGTAGCGTGGGATAAGGTAAGGAAAAAAAAAAAAATATTGCTCAGTGAATCAGCAATCTAGAACTAACCAATGTCAAATGAGTTTGATGACTTTCATTTAGCGATGATCACTAAGTTGGCGAATAATCCCGCAGGTCTTTAACTATACCTATCAAATAACTATGAAACTAACAAACGAACACACTGTCTTTCGCGTTTATAATATTATGTTGGCAGTGATTAGTGATATCACAATTAGTTACAAAAAAACATGATCTAAGATATAAGTCGGAATTGTAATAGATGTGTAACAATTCGAAACAATAATATTAGAATTTCGTTATGTTAATCGTGTTTTGTAAACAGTACAATGACTGGATGTATTCGTAATAGCCGCAAATACTAGAGGTAAATCCACTCGGGCGCTGAAGTCATCGTTTATTTTCCTTGAGGAAAGCCATTATGTCGTCACTTGGCGATCGCCAAGTTTACTAATAGCGCTCGATGAAAACTGTTTAATAGTTTCGTGACAGGATGAAGCGACAAGTCTTACCTAAATCATCAGACGAACCTTGCTTCGGCTAATTTTGATTCAATTATAGAAGTAAGCGCTGCTTTGCTAAAGTCCATGATATAAGGGGACCAACTGCAGGATCCGCTGAAACAGACTAATCTGTATGGTGCAAAATGCAGCATAGTAAGCTAATCTAAATATATAAAAGGAAAAGGTGACTGACTGACTGACTGACTGATCTATCAACGCACAGCTCAAACTACTGGACGGATCGGGCTAAAATTTGGCATGCAGATAGCTATGATAACGTAGGCATCCGCTAAGAAAGAATTTTTGGAAATTCAACCCCTAAAGGGTTTGAAATTTGTGTACTTATTCCACGCGGACAAAGTCGCGCGGATAAGCTAGTATACAAATAAAGTGTTCAAAATTATGGTTTCAAAGTTTCCCTACTAGCAGACCAAAGTGTGTTAATCTGTATAGGGGTTTTCTGTACGTACATTCCTTCATCCGCTTAGCAGCTGAACCATAGATTAATTTTGGTCTCGCTCAGCTGAACTAATAAATAACTCGTAAACAACTGTTCAGTTGGTAGACACCTATACCTACGGTAATGTCTAGTGTTTACTCAAGTTTCATAGAATGTGAGTGTTTGCAGACGGGCGGCTTATCACTGGCGCTATCACCCTTGTTTATACACTTTGTATGGAGCTGGTAGTGTGTATGTATGATTTTGACCTTGGTTCAAAGTAACCGGGCTTATCTACCCCGGTTTATTTGCGTAGTTGACTTAACTTAGGTATGGGTATCAAACTTAAAACGGCTAATTCGCAAGGACACGCTGATATTTACCTGTGTAATGAATATGCGTCGAATCAAACTGCAAAAATTAGGAATAAACTTTTTTTTATCTGACACTAGCTGATGCCCACGACTTCGTGGACCGCGTGGAATTGTTTTTTAAAAATTCCGTGGGAACTATTTGATTTTCCGGGATAAAAAGTAGCCTATGCCACTCTCCAGGTCTCTAACTATACGCATGCAAATAATCACTTCGATTCGTTACTCCGTTGCGACCTTATTGAAGGACAAACCAACAAAGCAACAAACAAGTCAGTCAGTGATAGCCTAGTGGTTAGGACGTCCGCAACTTTTCGGAGTTATGTACGTTTTAAGTAATTAAATATCACTTGCTTTAGCGGTGAAGGAAACCATCGTGAGGAAACCTGCATGCCTGAGAGTTCTCCATAATGTTCTCAAAGGTGTGTAAAGTCTACCAATCCGCACATGGCCAGCGTAGTAGACTATAGACCTGTACTTTGTAGTGAGCCGGCTATGGGTTGATCATGATGATGATGATGATGATGTCAAATTTCAGCCCGATCCGTCCAATAGTTTGAGCTGTGCGTTGGTAGATCAGTAAGTTGGTTATATTTATCTTTTACATATTTTGAAGATATCAATTTGATTGGAAGATGTAAGCGTTGTTGCAATTATTGTACTAATTGCACGTCAAAATTTGGCAATCATTTAATGGTCTACCAAGTAGAAGAGAACGAGGCTCCATTATGTCTGCTTTGCTCCATTGTCAGCGTGTTTGCAGTTCCCTTAACGGCTAACTGATTTCCGAGAACTTCGGCTATTATCATTTTTTGCAACTCATGTTGTCATGTGATGTCATGGTCCGCTTACGTTTGTTTTTGTCATTTTTTACCTCATTTCTGTTGTTGTGTAATTTGGCTTTTGTTGTGAGCACATGGTTACAAAAACGGGTTTGAAGTACCCTTAACCTCTGCCCTCTCCACTATTTAGGTATCTCCAAAACAATAGTGAATGTGTATCTTAAGACTCAGGGTGAGATCTATAGAGCGCACTTTGACTTTATTCAGACTTAAGACACTGTTAAAACGAGACAGCGTTATATCGCTGGCATAAATCTGTCTCGTTTTAACCGAAACTCAAGTCTTACGCTCTATAGATCTCAGAATTTGTGTCCACCACGTGTCCACATACCAAGTCAATCAGTTTATACAGAATAGAGACGTGAAATTCAATAAGCCTTTTTAAAACAATTTATTAAAATTCATCATAATAAAATGGTAAATTAAGTAATTGTTACAATGAAAATTAACCATAAGATGAACATAAACTTATTATGTCCTCAACATGTCCTCCAACCCAACGAAGCCAAAATCTCGTACATATTATGCTTTTTGAGACAACATCCAAGATGTCATACCTACATACCTACTCACGTCGATCGTACTAAGGTGAAATGAAAAGTTTACAATTGTATCGGGAATCCTGAAGTAAGATTGAGAAACCCGTATCTCATGGTCCCCGCTCTTCCTCCTCAGTCTCAAACATTGAAGAACTGAAGAGCTTTTTGTAAAAACTATGTTATACTTACACCGGAATTCTTAGTAGAACACTGCATAAAGGTTGAATACGACACCATGTCGTTGAATCGTCTTCTAAAGAAGCCCCTATCTGGACTATGAATTTCAGCGTTAAACATGGGTTAAGAATATAATCGGCAAACTCTGGATAAGTATTATAATGAAAAGGTCCTCGGATGGGTTCGAAACTAGTCGGGCTAACGTCGACTTAACACGTGAGTAAAGCCGGTGTGTGATATAAATATAATGAATTCTAGAACAAAGAAGAACAACCAAGGAAGTGCCTAGCTGACACGTTTTGCATTTTCCATATTAGCTTATACCCAAACAGATACCGTGAGGTGATACCTCCAAACAAGGTCCCACAGTGTCTACCGTGCGCCGCACATGTCCGCTTCGCATTGCCAATTCTGAATAATCACCCCATTCAACGCCTATCTGATTACCCACAATACCCAGAACTGGGTATCGCTGTTTTCCACGACTGGACGGGGAAACGATAGTGTCCAGTTACACAGTTACATTGGCGATAACATATTGGACACACCCAGTTTGGAGTGCACCCAGTGTGTTTGCTGCAAACATTTGATAGGAAATTGATAGCTCTATGTTGTTCTACTATGTTGCCTTGCCAGACATAGGGGAAGCAACCAAATCTCGACGGACAGCATTATTTTAACACGTTTTTGTTAACTCACTTTACTTGTCAGTCTATCTGTTCGTTTGTCTGTTCGGCATAAATTCTTCAATCGATTTTAAACTAACGAGCGAGTTAGGGAGTATGGACGAGTTTCCATCCTTATGTCGTCGACATCCCATCTACACGCACGAAACGTTTTGCGTCATAATTCCTCATACGCATGGCTAAGGTTTGGAATACTCTTCCACGATCAGTGTTTCCTGCCAATTACAACCCGGGTATCTTTAAAACAAAAGTGAATAGTCGTCTTCTAGGTAAACGCGCTCCATCTTAGGCTGCATCATCATCTGTGGGAACTGCCGCCTATATATATACTCGTATCATCTGCTGTACGTACCAGAGAATTAGCTAAAACATACTGAATCTTACTGATTTTTATTTTTCATATTTGTATTTTTAGCTTTAAGTTAACTGGTAATCCCGCACTTGCAAACTTTTAAAATGCATCCCGGTTTGCCAGTAATTGGGTGTACACTCTAAATTTTTTCTCTGTGAATTGTAATTGTTATTTTATAATATGTGTACTATCTGTTGGCAAACCAATAAAAAAAAATAAAAAATAAAAAAAAATTATCATGGTTACTAGCTGATGACCGCAAATTCGTTCGCGTAGAATAAGTTTTTAAAAATCCCGTGGGAACTCTTTGATTTTCCGAGATAAAAAGTAGCCTATGTCACTCTCCAGGTCTTCAACTATATCCACGCAAAAAATCACGTCAATCCGCTACTCCGTTGCGCCGTGATTGAAGGACAAACCAACAAACAAACACACTTTCGCATTTATAATATGGGTAGTGATTCATTGCGGATGTTAATAATAATTATGAAGTAGCTAAGTATATTTTAGCAGTTAATAGAACTCATTAGGTAGTTTACTGAAAACAGGCAAACCGCAAAATGCACCAAGTGCTGCCTTATTTGTTACAACCGATAATAATTTAAAAACAAGTGCGTCATTATTGCGTTTTATATGAACTTATTATGTACTTGAAATTCATAGTTTTCCTCTTTCCATTTTAGTCAGAAAAGATCCCCCTTGTTTATTAGGAGCAATACAAACAAAAGGATTGTGATGATTAAGCGAAAATAAAATTGTTGCTGAACAACTTCCTTAGTTGTGACGGTGAAGGAAAACATCGTGAGGAAACTTGTAGGTATGCCTGAGAGTTCTCCATAATGTCTCGGAGGTGTGTGAAGTATGATAATCCGCACTTAGTCAACGTGATGAATTACAATGACATGAAACTGATGAACTCTACACTCTACAGACTACAGTCTACACCAGTCTCATTCAGAGAGAATTTAGATAAGTACGAACCCATTTGATTCCTCATTTTTAATTTGAATCGCTAAGATTTGGAACACCTTTCCAGCATTAGTTCTCCCTTCGAATTATAATATGGGTACCTTCGATTTAAGAGTGAATAGGCATCTTCTAGGCAAGCGCACTTCATCTTAGGCTGCATCATCACTTGCCACCAGGTCTGATTGCAGCTTAACGCTAGTCTATAAAAACACTAAAAATTGAAAAATAATTTAATTTATTACCGAATATATTATGTATACAAGAGTTAATATAGTTCCATAATAATACTTTTTGGTGCCGGTGCCAATTAGCTTTAGTAGCTGCGCGAATCGTCTAGACTTCATATTTTTATGAGACTCCACAATGGCACCTCATTGGCACCGACCCCAAAAAATATTATTATGGAACTATATTAACTCTTGTACATAATATATTCGGTAATAAATTAAATTATTTTTCAATTTTTAGTGTTTGTGTATCGAAGTCGGTTTTTATTTTTTTTGTAAAAAATTTTTATTTCACAATTTTTAGTGGCCCCATGGAATTATGCTATGACTGGTTAAAAATCTACTGTTTACTAAGCTATTACACTGATCGCGAGCAATTTACTCTTATCCGTTGAGGAGTTCCAGTATGTATCTTCGAAGATGTTCATCAGATCTTCACCAAATTTAAATGGGACCAACTTTGAAGTATACCCTTTCAAACAAAAAAAGAATTTTCGAAATCGGTCTAGGCGTCTTCGAGTAATCGGGGAACATACATAAAAAAAAAAAAAAGATTCCGACGAATTGAGAACCTCCTCCTTTTTTTGAAGTCGGTTAAAAAAAATATGAAAAAGGAGACCCGTGATTAGTAAGAGACTGGCGATGGGTTGATGATGTTGGTTAATGAAGTTAATTAAGGTCAATTTTGTTTTACCAGGATTTGGAGAAATCCAAATCGAACCCTAAATTCAGATTGGCTACAAAAATAGTATGAATGAAACTTCACAAATTTTAAAATGACGTAATTCAAAACAATAACAAATATCACATAACACTGGATGCGGTAGTACGCTGTGCGTAACCCGGACGATACAACCGGGACGCTAACCGGGCCAAGGATCCCGTGACCGGGGCGCGGCGACCGGCTATTGATCTCTGTCCGCCCGCCCGGGGACAGATGCTGACAGCTGGGTTTGTTTTAGGGAACTATGGCAAGCTCGAAACAAGCACCTGTGTCTGGCATCCGTACGAGGCAAAGTACGGGCTTATATTAGAAAAAGTACAAAAGGCCTTCCTAAGATACCTGTATAAACGTTGCTATGGATATTACCCTTTCCTATACCCAACCAAATTTCTGTTAGGTTGCTTAGGTTTCAACTCCCTGGAGGTCAGACGCATTTGCGACCAACTCAAAATTATGTGTCAAATTTTGCGAGGAGATGTTAATGCTCCAGAACTTCATGACCAACTGTGTCGCATACGTGTCCCTGAATCCAACAGTAATCTTCGTCCAAGAAAAAATAAACTTTTCGTGGTCCGACATCATCCCACTGTTGCTAGATCTATGTCACCTATACCCCGTTCATTAGCATCATTCAACGCGCTTTTGGACAATAATGCTCAATGGGACCCATTTAATGATGGGTCTATAATACTGGTTCGGGAGTTACTGAAGTACGCTGAGAGCATTGCATGAATATGTCATTCAATGTTCTCAGCGTACATATTCAAAATTCTTTGATCTTTTATCGTTTTGTATTTTATGTCTTTTTTCTTGTACCTTTATTTGTATTTGAATTTATTATTAATCATCTAGTTAGTGTAAGTGGCACTGCCGTTCTAATTAGATATAAAATAAATAAATAAATAAATAAATGGCAAGATGGTCGCTAAGCAGAACAAACTCCGCTAACTGGTTGGGATCTAGCTCGCCTACCCTATCACATATTAACACAACTGACACTGGATGTGGTAGTACGGTGTGCTACTTACTAGGTAATGGGTATGGTAGGTAAAGGTACCTATATGAATCATCACCATCATCAGCCTGCGGACGTCCACTGTTGGACATAGGCCTTCCCTAAAGAGCGCCACCACGCCCAGTCCTCAGCCTTCCTCATTCAGCCACTATATGAATACTAAGTACTAATGTCAGAATGAGAAAGAAGGAAGGGTTTGGTGGGCCTGGCCATAGTCCACCATGCTAGCCAAGTGCGGATTGGCAGACTTCACACGCCTTTGAGAACATTACGGATGCAGCTCAGGCATTTTGGACATTCTTAGAGGAGAACCGCACTCAGTAGTGAACCGGCGATGGGTTGATCATGATGATGATGAATATGCCTAATCTCAAAGCCCATCCACGTGCCAGCGACTCAAAACTCTATTTGCTCTCGTGAATATTACCTGGAATTTTCGCAACGTACAAAATAAAAGGTCAACTGAAGTGAGAAAGTGATTCTAGAAGCCAAGAATACTTCATGAGCTAATTAGTCAGAAGTGGACAAGTCGTTGGCAGATCTGCCACAAATGTAGAGTGAGATCAATGAACCAAGAGATATAATTAATTATATTGCAACTCCTAACTATACAATGAACCGAAAGCTTAATTTGATGTAATCCGTTGAAATTGAAAAATCTGTGTGGTGCAACAAGCAGCAGCAAGCAGAAAAGCAAGCCACCAAGCCAGCTACACCATACATTCGACGCGCGTTACACTTCGACACTGAAGCATCCTCAGGAGATGTAGACCTACCAATGCACAATTGCATTGTAAGGTCAACATTATCCTAAGTAACGAAAAATTTAAGGCCCTAGCTGACTCTACCCTGCTTTGCTCGGATATATTTTCTGAAAATCCATGAGACTCCTATCATTCTCCTCTAACACCACATCTCCAAAGCATCAATCTTCATCTCGTCTAGTCTCAAAGTCCACATCTCACCAGCGCTGAGCGCAAAGTATATGGGGAAAAACAAGTGTTCGAACGAGCCGGATCTTCGTACCCTTTGTGATGTTTCTGTCACAGCTCACAGAGAATTCAACCTCAAGAGTAGGAACGCATATACAAGGTTTTGCATGAAAACAAAATCGTAAAATGTTGGTGGGGAACAGGGGAGAATGCTTTGTTGTGATTGGTAGACTCAAAGGTCACGTTATCAAGACAATGTGCGGAATGAGGGTACCGAACTCGCGTGGGCCGACTTTTATGCTAAGCAACTGCCTAAGCTTGGCGATCGGCGGTATTCGGCTATTAGGCGTCTATAGGTGGTGGTCTGTCTGTTTCTGTTCATCCATATTACCCTGAGCCTGTCCATCGCAGTTCTCGCTATCGCCATATGTCGCTTTACACAACCTCCATTGGACTATAAATAGCAGATGTCTAAACATACAAAGTTATAATAAGATTAGTAAAATGATGTTAACCCAAATAAACCCACATAAGATGTATGATTTATTCATGAGGGTTTTGAACGAAGCCTTTCAAGAATAGGCCAAGGTGACCCCAGCTGAGCCCCAGCTCAACTAAGTGTACCTAACATTACCATACCTATGCAGCACGTGGAACTCTACAGAATTAAAAATAGAGGTCCCTTCATATTAATGAGAGACTTTAAATGTGACCTCTGTTCAAACTTTTTCTTAAGCCTTAAGCATGTACTGGCCTACATCTATTAAAAAGAAAACCTGACTGACTGACTAACTGACTGATCTATCAACGCACAGCTTAAACTACTGGACGCATCGGGCTGAAAGGCATGCAGATAGCTATTATGACGTAGACATCTGTTAAAAAAGGATTTTTGCAAATTCCACCCCTAAGAGGGTAAAATAGGGGTTTGTTTGTGTAGTCCACGCGGACGAAGTCGTGGGAATTAGCTAGTATACCTATAATACGTTAAAATTATTTATTAATAATATGTATCAAATATTTATAAAATACTAGCTGCCCCGGCGAACTTCGTACCGCCTAAGTACCTACTTCTTTTTTTAATAATAATAATAATAATAATAATAAATATCGGTTATTGTTTCATTATTGCTAGTAGTAAGTATGTACAATGTTTTTATCTAATATTATATCTAAACTTAAAACTAACAATATACAATAAGGTCGCAAACTCAGCATAGCCGAGCACCGCTCACACTGCTCAGCGCTGGTTTTCAGTTTGCGCCATAATTTACATTGATTAATAAATAAAGACGCACCACGCCCGTTGCGTTATCAAGCAATAAAAAAAATTGCATAAAAATTTTTTTAAATTTTTCTCTCCGTAAGAACCATCGCCGTACTTCAATATTATAAAAAAGAATAAGCGAAATCGGTTCAGCTGCTCTCGAGATTTGCCATCAGCAACACATTCAGCGATTCACTTTTATATATAGAAAAATAATGGAGAGTTAATTATTTAAATTAACGATACTTATTTAGCTCACACTCTGGCTATAAACTTTTTAATAACGTTCCTTTTAACATTAAGGAATTTCACGGAGTGTTAATTATTCAAATTAACTAGGTATAAATTAATTAAGTAGCTCGTAACCAGGGGAGCATAAAAGTTAAAGCGTTGTACAACATAAATTCATTCCTTATGTAACGTCGGCCTCTCCGTGAACCGGGAGGCGGGTGTAAAGGCCGGGTCACATTGGGAATCGGGCCAAGGATTCTGCAGCAGATAATATCGATCCACAAAAAGGAGCGAGCGACCGACACCCTGTTACCCTGGTACGCGGTTTCATTCCCTATAGCTATACCCATAAGATCTTCAATAGCATCTTCAACAAACCTACACGTGAAGCTAAAAACCGGCCAAGTGCGAATCAGACTCGCGCACTGAGGGTTCCGTACTGCATTCGTATTTTATCGACATTTTGTACGATAAATCAAAAACTACTTACTAGATCTCGTTCAAACCAATTTTCGGTAGAAGTTTGCATGGTAATGTACCTACATTATCTATATATATAAAAGGAAAAGGTGACTGACTGACTGACTGAATGACTGACTGATCTATCAACGCACAGCTCAAACTACTGGACGGATCGGGCTGAAATTTGCCATGCAGATAGCTATTATGACGTAGGCATCCGCTAAGAAAGGATTTTTGAAAATTCAACTCCTAAGGGGGTGAAATAGGGTTTTGAAATTTTGTAGTCCACGCGGATGAAGTCGCGAGCATAAGCTAGTAATATATATTTTTTTAGTTTTATCATTCTCTTATTTTAGAAGTTACAAGGGGGGAGGACACATTTTTCTATAGCCTCCGTAGCCATTTGGCTACGGAACCCTAAAAAATATAGCTCTATATTTTTTTGTGAGCCTTTCATTGTGTCACATTGCCTTTAGAACATCTTTTAATGTTGATCGTTAATTTTAATTATTCTTATCGTGTTACGTTTAAAAGCTATATTCGCTTGCGGTGACTTTAGAAAGTTTGGTTTACGGTTTTGAAAGCTCAGGTGCTTTTTTTTTGTTTCCAGAGGAGCCTGGGAACCTATTTGTGAGCAACTGGCGTGTTTGAACTTTTCACTTCCTTTATAGAAGCAGATATGGGCCATAATTTGTGTTATTTCGAAAAATATAATCCCATAATTACAATATATTATATTATCTATTACTTATGTATGCGAACGTACCTATTATAAAATTTAATGAATGTCAAAATCAATACCCGCAGGGCGATTGTCTAAAACCTGCATCAATCATTATTACAATCTCAATTGTTCTGATTGGCTGAATTTGTGCGATTCGTGTTGCAACAATGCATTGTAGCCAATAGTGAGCGAGCATTAACCAATCAGAGATGATTGCGATCGTGACATTGTGGCTGTCAAACAACCGCGGTAGGGCCACCGGTGCTCAATTGCGGTAGAATGACAGTTACAATGTCACGATCACAATTACCCAAAGAATTTTTATGTACCTACTTCGTAGTAACAACGGATTATTACCTCCTATGTCGATGCAATTACCTCTGATTCTCTGATTAGTTGACGCTCGCTCGCTATTGGCTACAATGTATTGTTGCAACAAGAGCACCACAAATTCAGCCATCACATTGCGATTGCGATTGTAACGATGATTGATGCAGGTTTCCCGCAATCGACTAGCAGATTTCACTCAGATAGCTGTCGTAATCATCATCATCATCATCATCAACCAATAGACGTCCACTGCTGGACATAGGTCTCTTGTAGGGACTTCCACACGCCACGGTCTTGCGCCGCCGCCATCCAGCGGCTCCCTGCGACTCATCTGATGTCGTCCGTCCACCTAGTAGGGGGTCTTCCAACGCTGCGTCTTCCGGTGCGAGGTCGCCATTCCAGCACCTTCCTTCCAAGCTGTTGTAATACGTAATACATATTATTATCAGAAACTTTTTCGAGACTTAATCTTGAATGATATGAGTTTAGTTAGTTTTGACTTGAGTAAATAATCTTGAGTTTTGAAGCCTGGAATGAGGAACTTTACAGATTATCATTGGTACCTATTGGTGCAGTAGTGTAACGGTTTTCCCAGCGATTGTTTTTTCCTTCTACCTACTACATAAATGAATGAATCGAATGATTAATTTTATAATTTAATCCCTTTTATACCGGGAAAATAATCATTTTATTATTACAAGTAGTTATAGATCCACGCTGCTAGTCAGTCAAGTATCTTATAATAATTGTCCTAAGCACCGTTTTATTTATAATTTTCCTGTAAAATATCCGCAATTATAATAAGATCGCCATCTAAAACTGTTACTTATAATTTTCCATGATTTAGAAAAGTCACTCTCATACATACGTAAATCAAAAGTCAGAATTCAGAGTTTTTCTTGAGATTGAAATTTTGCATGTAGGTTCTCTCTTAAACGTACACCACTACGAGGTTTGATTCCAACTGAATCATTGAAAATCCTAAATCCACACGAAATCGCAGTAAACAGCTAGTTTGACAATATCCCTTTAAAAGCATCCAAAATTCCAAACCTTATCTGTCACGTATCAAGGGGAACTCGAATGCTATATCAGCATCGACCGTCTCTCAAACCCCAAATCGATATGTTCCACGCATGCGCGGTTGTCTCCCATCTGGTTCAATACCAGTAGAAAATTCCACGTCACCCCCTCCACTGTAGGTACGTCCAAGGCAAACGACTCGCTAACGTTATGATAGGTCTAGAATCTGATATACTCGTAGTATCTATCTAAATCCGCAATAATACGTAATTTTATTGCTATGAATTGAAGTCACATGCAATCTGAATTGGACTTGAGTCTATAGAGTCTTGAGAGAAATAAATATAAACGACACCTTGAAAAGATTTGCGTGGTTGCGAATGGCCTTATATACAATTTTATCGTGACGCTTAGCGATTTGCGTGTGCAGGTAAATCTTTGTCTACAGATTCTCATAATGTTTGCTATTTAAATTCAAAAAAATATGCTAAGATTTGGAACACCCTTCCAGCGTCAGGTTTTCCCTCCAATTATAATATGGATACCATCTTATATGGGTACTTCAAGTCAAGAGTGAATAAGCATCTTCTAGGCAAGCGCGCTCCATCTTAGGCTGCACCATCACTTGCCCAGGTCTGATTGCAGCCAAGCGCTAGGCTATAAATTAAAAAATAAATTCAAAAATTCTTTTTATTTTTTTTCTTCTGGTGCTGCTGATGGAACTCTTTATTTGTACAAAGCATTCATACATACATGTAAACGAACTCGATTCAATAATACTAAATGTTCCCTAATGAAATTGTCTTTTAACGAACTGTTTGGATGGTCAAAGGTCTGTCTGTTAATGACTCTGACATCCATTAGCTTCATCTATCCCCGATAGCTGGGATGTACCTAATTGGCGGAATTCGTCGAATTCGTCGCAGTCTTTGTTATCATGTACCTACCTGGTATTATGTGTCTTATGCTGATGCAACGTGACCGCTTCAGGCGGAAATTTTGGTTCGGATCTTTTTGTTGTCTATGACATCGATACCTATACAGAAAGGTTTTTAGAATTTTGTTCAGTTTTGATTTCAACTCTTCATTAAATTGTGCATTATTTATTTGAATTACAATTAATCTGAAGGGATCTTATCATTTTGTCTAGAAAACCTGTCACCATGATTAATGGGAAGAGGACCTCAATAATGAGAAATCTAATCTAAATATTATATAAGAGGAAAAGGTTAGTGACCGACTGACTGATCTATCAACGCACAGCTCAAACTACTGGAAGGATCGGGCTGAAATTTGGCATGCAGATAGCTGTTATTATGATGTAGGAATCCGCTAAGAAAAAAAATTTGGAATTCAAATTTCAAACCCCTAAGGGGCTGAAATAGGGGTTTGAAATTTGTGTAGTTCATGCAGACGAAGTCGCGAGCATAAGCTAGTATGTTATATGACTCAGAGAGAAAAAGGATTATTCAAATTTTTTCTACAGATATTCTTGATTCAAGGATAATTCTGTCGTTGCATTACTGCTCGGTATATTGATATTTGATTTAGCTAACTGCTTCCAGTGGGCTTTCTGAAAACCCTTTCTTAGTCTGGGTTTATGTTATAGAGAAAAGCTACATGCAAAATCTAAAGTTTCTAGACAAAGCTGTTTAAGCTGCACCTTATCTTCGTCATTTCCATCAACCGATAGAAGTCCTCTGTCAGGGACTTCCACACGCGGCAGTCTTGCACCACAGCCATTCAGCGGCTCTCTGCGGCTCTGTTGATGTTGTTTGTCCAGCTAGCAGGGATCTCCCAACGATGCGCCTTCCGGTACGATTCCAGCACCTTGGAACCCCAATGTCTGGTTCTGGTTGAAGACATTTATTGTTCCATTAAGGAATTTTCACTTAAATAGAACTTACAGGCTATGTTATAAACAGTGGGTTAACTTATACAAAATGTCTATCAGTTTATCAAACTACTTTAGATGTGTCCCGTCCTTCATAAACCGTTGACCTATGTTAGTTACTCTGGTTCTTCTGCGGATATCTTCATTTCAGATTTCACGTAGAAACATTACAAGTATAGCTCTCTCTTGAGTGACTCAGAGCTTTCTTATGATGCTCATGAGGACTATGTTAGTCAAACAGTTTATCAAACTATATAAAAGGAAAAGCTATCCACATTTGCTGGCTTTTCCTGTATGTTTAGCAGTGGGAGGGCGGTTGGTGCATATCACATGCTGCATGTTACACCATGCAGATATGATCTGTTTCAGCGGGTTATAGGAAATGAAGCTTCTGCTTAATTGCATATCATGGATTTCCGCAAAATAACGTATATTTTGTTAGCGTCTTTGTGTCTACACTTGAGCGGATGTCGTCTAGTCATTTTGTTTATCTTTATGCCCTTTATCATTATTCTTATCATCGTGTTGGCTCTGTAATGAAAAGGCATTCCGAGAATGATCGATAGCTCACAAAGATCTTCGTTTTGCTAGACTCCACTTTGAAGTCAATATTGTTATCTAATAACTAATGTAATAGTAGATTATTCAACATGGGGGTAATGTCTTAACTCTTACGTCACGGGCGCCGGGATAAGTCCCAAGCGTAACGAGGGATTGCATCTAGAATCCTGAGTGAAGCGCGGGGTTTAGGGGTGCCCAAGACTAAGACAGTACTACCCCCAAGTTCAATACTCTACTTTTCACATGTCGCCAGACAATAAAATCAAAATCTTCGTATGCTTAAATAGATACCTACCTACCTGTCTTTAGAAGTTTCTGGGAGCAAATCGTTTATTACACTTTGAGCATTAATAGTTTCCGGAGTTAAATCACTGCTGCTATCTTCACCACTCGCCATTTTTATTTCAAACTAGCTGCCCTGGCGAACTTCGTTCCGCCTAACACTCGATTCAAATTTTTTAAATTTTTGCTCTCCGTAAGAACCATCCTCGTACTTCAAGGAATATTATAAAAAGAATTAGCGAAATCGGTTCAGCTGTTCTCGAGATTAAATAAATAATTAATTTCAATAAGTAACACCACGATACAACGTTTCGGAGAAACTTTTGGCCACCATAGCCTCATAGATTTCAATAATCTATGAAGCTATGGTAAGTAAGAGGGACGCCATTATACGTCGAAGCGAGACAGCAGTAACAGCTTGAACTAACAACTCCTTGTAAGGTACAAAATTCGGGTGCGGGATGTTCTAAATCCAAATTACATTACATCCCTTGAGGCGTAATGGATTTCAGTACAACATTACAACCCAGCTAAGTCACAGGAACGTTATGATGAACGTTATGCTAACAGGTCTGTATTCTGTAATAAGGCATTCTAGAGCGAGTGGTGTGAAATGACTTAACTTTGATTTGATGAATCATCAAAAAGTCTGTACTTTCGTAATTATTAATGATTCTAGTACTGCTATTTCGACATCTGTCATTATATTTCTAAATCAGTGTTATATTTCTCTTCAATTCCAAGAAATAATCAAGAATATATTATACTCGTAGGTATATCATTTTTCATTACCATTAAAATGCATACCTTGGTGTCTTCCACAGGCTGGCTGCGCGCATGTGACGTCACGAATCAATACCAACCCTCCCCTCGCCGCTTCTGTGCATGATGTAACATGTTTTGGGGTCTTTACTCCAGTCCTATTATGAGTCCATTTCAAGGGTGCTCGGGTGTAGATAACATCGGCCATTATATTCGTAGCTAGTGTAAATGTCACAGCGGAATTGGGTTCACCACTAAATATTTTGCCCTTTGCATCTTCTTAATTTGACATTATATATTATGCCGATTTTTTCACCTATCCCTATTCCCTAGACGGCATATAATACTTTAAGTGTTAAGTTGGATATAGCCTTTAGGATTCATTTCAAAAACTAAGTGATGAAGGTTTTGAAAGCATTATTCATCATTTCTGAACTTTTTTGATGACAATCAATATTTAATGTTAATTTAACTCTATGGGTCAACTGCTGTGTCAAAATTATACGGTTCACCTTTAAAATAATGACTAAAATTGTACTTTTCACATGAAGTTTGACACATAAAGTTAAAATGGCGCGTGAGGAGTTACGCGCTATATTAAAATGTAAAGTATTAAATTAATTCATATTTGTTTAAAAAAAACAAAATTTTAATTTGAAATGTTTATGACAAAATACGAGTTGGAATATAAAGACAAAGCAATAGCTGTTAGTGCAGTAACTATAGAATTTCTCTTTAAAGTATCTGCTGCAGTTGATGTGTCAATGGGATTTTCACTGTTGATATATTGGATTCATCACAATGGATAATAGAATCCATTTGGTATATTCATTAGCTTAATCCAGCCACCTACGTAACGTAAATAAACATTGACACGTGTTGGGAGTTGGCCCGGGCATGCGCCCCGTTGGGCTCCAGATCGATCTCTCTTCGCCAGCTATAGCTGGTAGCTGTTGAGATGTGAGGGCGGGATAGTGGTGGGAACAAAAGACTCCTTGATTGAGTGCTACACGGAACAAAGGAACGCTGGATAGCCGTTGATAGAAACATAATTCAAAATCTTAAACGTTTAATGAAAAGCCATTAAAGTTTTTGTCATAAGAAATATGAGGAAAGGGCTAGAAGGACCGTGGAATCCACAGCATGGAACAAAGAGACGTTGATAGAAAGTAGAAACATAATTACAAAATCGTAATGACTAAAGATTTAATAAAAGACATTAATTTTTTTGAGGAAAAGACTGGAAGAGTCGTGATACGCGTTGAAATGACTAAAGTGAAAATATTATATTAAATTTTTTGAAATTTGTTATACTTATAATCTTTTATAGCAAATCAGCAAAGTATTGGTAGGTGCTTTGCTAATTTGCTTATCGAGCGTGCAACGTGAATTGATGATTTAGATATTCAGAGGAAGTGATCAGCTGCGCGATTGCGGGAGAATGACAGCTACAGTGTCACGATCGCAATCATCTGTGATTGGTTAATGCTCGCTCACTATTGGCTACAATGCATTGTTGCAACAAGAATCGCACAAATTCAGCCAATCAGAACAATTGAGATTGTAATAATGATTGATGCAGGTTTTAGACAATCGCCCTGCAGAAGACTGTGATTATGTCCGTCTTTCATCGTACTTAAAAAGAGCTACTAAGTAATTATTTAATGAATCAAATGTTCTGCATGCCAAATATCAACGGAACACAAACATTTATTTGCCAATCTGTGGTTTTGGATATGAATATGAATTTTATTGTAAAGGAAGAAAAATATACTGATAAAAACTTGCCTCTAATATCCAAAAATATTTCTTTAAAAAAATTGTATCAAGCACACGTAACACCGAAATTCCAGTCGCTCAAATAATTGTACGTAACGCTTATAACAGACGATGTTACGTAAAGATCCATTACAAAATTGTACAGACTGTCCGCTGCAGAAAATCAATAGCGTACCCCCAGTACCCAATGTTCGAGCGTACCTATCGCGCCGTTACTTTGTCGCCTCCTGCTCGGCGGTGTCATGTAAAATCCGTGCTCCATATAATATAATTGGCAACCAGAAGTACAATTTGCTTAAAAAAACAAGTTTGACCAAGAAGAAGTCCGTTTCATTACATACGAATCGACTTGAAATAATCATAAAAAGAACTCGCATATTACAACCAAATTAGTAATTTCACTTAACAAAATCAACACTGGCTTACGTAACCTTTATAACGACTGACACAGATTCTATTAGACGTCCGTTCGCTACAAGCGCCAAGAGGCAAGTGTCTGTCTTCGTGTGTTGTTTCGGATTCATCGCCCAAGCGCTTTGATTTTATATACGACTGAGGGTAGTTGTTGGAATCGGCAGGACGTTGCTAACAACATTGTACTAGCTTTTCCAGCGACGTTGTCGGTGTGGATTTCATTATCATTATCAACCAATAGACGTTCACTGCTGGACATAGGTCTCTTGTACGGACTTCCACAAACACGGTATCGCGCCGTTTAAATCTAGCAGCTCCCTACCACTCGTTTGATGCGACGATTTAGGTTTTTTAAATCCCGTTTAAATTTTTCAAAATCTTTTCTAGATCTTTCAGAAATTCAAATACATAATATTCAGCTTTGAGAAGAGCCAATCGAAAATCAATGCATTTATCGACTACTTACCTACTTATTTTTCACATACTGAAGAGAAAAAATGTTAGGTAGGTACTGAGGAATTTTAATTTGATATACCTTTATTATACTTCTAACTTATTATTCGAATTCAATTTGTGACCGATTTGACCTCATTTACTGGTAATTTTTTATGTCAATATTTTTGAACATTGAAGATTGTTGATTTGTGCGTTACGTTACGTTTCAATGATTTTTAATTTCATGTACTTGTATGCAAATCTATGATTCTGAATATGCATGTAGCCTCGAATAGAAACACTTGGATGCTGTAATCAATATACAAATCGGTTTCTATGTATGTCTGTGCCCTCCAAATATATGTAAATAAACATGGCCGACACGTGTCGATTGCACGGCGGAGGCGAGGGAATATGGCCACCACGCACGCGTATTACAGGCATGCTACAGCTAGTTCAATGCACGATTAATAGCTGGCCTTTTTCAGGAATTCCAACCGTTGTAATTATAACCCTTGAAATTATTTATTGGAGTCTGCACATAGTACCTGCCACCATCATCTCGCCCATACCGCGCTGGTCAATTAAATCCTTTCACCAAAGGTTGCCGTTATGAGATTGCTTTAGCAATAAGGCCGCCCTTGCACCCTTTTAATAGTTTATTCTGTATCTTGTGTTGTTTTCCTGTATATAGTAATATGTGTGAGCAATAAAGATTTCTAAATAAATAAGTAACTTTGTAAGATCCGAAGGAGCTGGTTTATCTACACATACAACTCGTAACATTATACCTAAACAAGTTATAACTTATCTGTTATGACTTGGTATCATATCATAGCTACCCATCATAGATAATAATAAAACTGTAATTAGTGTGGAGTGACGCACGTCTTCGTAAAGTACCTAGTACCTACCTATACTTACGAAAAACAAAGAAATGATTAGATTATATACTTACCTACCTTGTGTCACTTGTCTGATAAAAATATAACATACTTAAAATTCCAACTAAAGTAATGAAGTTGTGAAAATACCTTAGCGAAATTGGCGTGGGTGACGAAATTGTCTTTCATACGTACTATAGGTACTGTTACATATTTAATTTTGTTAAAATATTTTAGCGTTTAAACTACCGTGAGTGATTTACTATATTTACTATTGATTATAAATACTATCTGTCGACTACACACGTGAGTAAGCCGGGACAGATAGTATTTGTTAAAATAGTCAATTATAATACCTAAATAAAAATCAAATTTTTAGGGTTCCGTACCTCAAAAGGGTAAAATGGAACCCTTATAGGATCACTTTGTTGTCTGTTTGTCTGTCTGTCAAGAAACCTACAGGGTACTTCCCGTTGACCTAGAATTATGAAATCCGGCAGGTACCTAGGTAGATCTTATAGCTGACATTTGGGGAAAAATCTGAAAACCGCGAATTTAGGGTTAGATCACACAAAAAAAATTTAAATTGTGGTCATGAACTAATAATTAGTATTTTCAACTTTCGAAGTGAGTGACTATATCAAGTGGGGTATCATATGAAAGGTCTTCACCTGTACATTCTAAAACAGATTATTATATATTTTTATGCATCATTGATTTTGAATTATCGTGCGAAAGGTCGAAAAAATACGAGTGTAGTACGGAACCCTCATTGCGCAAGCCTGACTCGCACTTGGCCGGTTTTTTTTAAATAATCCATATTACATCTCTGGATTCTGGCATTTTGATCTGCCACTTATAGATTCTTTCTTTCTTCCTTTACGCCACATAATTTGACTATTTTAAAGAAATCATCTTTAAAAACAATTAAATATTGAGCAAAGGCAAACAATTTATCGGAATTTATTGCGTTTGACCTAAATAAAATTCAAGCCACGTGGATATGCAGTATATTTGACTGACACGATAAAAATATTGTGATGATAATAGGTATAATATAGCAATGATAGCAATGTATAATGAAATGTAGAAGTATCAAATTGATTTTGATTTTTGGTGTAATATAAAACGAATAATACCTAAGTATATGATATACTCGTAGCATGCTTACAAAATAGGCATTATATTTGATACTGTATAATCTAAATATATAAAAGGAAAAGGTGACTGACTGACTGATCTATCAACGCACAGCTGAAACTTCAGGAAGGATTGAGCTGAAATTCGGCATGCAGATAGGCTATTATGGCGTAGACATTCGCTAAGAAAGGATTTTTGAAAATTCAGTCCCTAAGGGGGTGAAATTGGGGTTTGAAATTTGTGTAGTCCACGTGGACGGAGTCGCGAGCATAAGCTAGTAACTATAATATCTCAAAGCTAAAGTCTAACGAAAGCTGCGTTTCTCCTGTAAAAAGACCTGCTAGCTTTGCAATCAGGTAATCGGATTGTCTTCAGAGCTTTAGCTTTATCAAATTTAGCTTGAGATAATTTGTCACTGTCGGATTTTAAATTCATTTAACATTTTGACAATGAAGATGAACGGTTTGTAGCTCGTACTTTTGTTATCAGTTTATCTCGATTGGATCTCTTATTCTTTGTGAAATTCTTTAGCTTTTGCACGTAGCTACATTTTAAGGAAAGATTTCTCGTTGAAATCCGTTGTTCTCTTTACTACAACTTAATCAAGAAGGTTCTATCATCATCATCATCATCATCATCATCATCATCATCAACCAATAGACGTCCACTGCTGGATATAGGTCTCTTGTAGGGACTTCCACACGCCACGGTCTTGCGCCGCCTGGATCCAGCGGCTCCCTGCGACTCGTCTGATGTCATCCGTCCACCTAGTGGGGGCTCTTCCAACACTGCGTCTTCCGGTGCGAGTTCTATGGTTATTAATATTCGAATGATTAAAAAAATATATGCAAATCTAATTTAAGTGAAAATTCCTACATAAAATTATAGGGAACCACAAAGGTTTTCAAGACCTTAGTCCATAGATTAATTATTGGTCTCGCTCCGATGCCTTAGTCCTTATTTTGCTAAACGTCAAACTGGTCTTAAAAAACCCGCTGTAAAATGGATAGGTACCTACGTAGACATTTAGGTAAAGATAGATAGATAATGAAAGGAAGGAATAGATAAGTAGATAAGTACTTTATAGAGATGGATAATGGAAGGAAGGAATATAAAGCTACATGTAGGTAGATAATGCTGGATAATGAAAGGTAGGAATAGATAGCTATTTAAGTAAGTAAAGAGGAATGATGAAAGAAATGAATAGATAAGTAGATAAGTAAGATGGATAATGGAAGACAGGAATAGATAGCTACAAATAGGTAAATATGGATAATGAAAGGACAGTGGCAGTTGCTGGTCAATATTCTGAGAAGCGCTCTGCTGGCTCCGTGTCAAACCTTGCTTTATCACCATGTTCTGCTGAAACTGTGCCTTCTGCTAATTATTTGCACTCTGACTCAATTGACTGGTACCCCTGCATTCTGAGCTGGTACCTATTCTCGATTTGTTAGGAATAGATAGCTGCATGTAGCTAAAGTTGGATAATGAAAGGAAGAAACTCAAATCCGTGTCGTTTGTGAACGCTGTACTCTGTAGTATTCGATACCATTGTAGTCGTCATTACCTGACCGCATAACTGTTTCCCCCCGATCCTACGCATACAAAAACCGATGGGCCTTATTATTATTAAAACACAACAGACATGAGCGGCAACATTGCGACGATGCGATGTTGCCGCGCCGCTCGCTCGGCTGACTCGTCACGTGACGTCACGTCTCAAGATGGCCGCCATTCCGGCCGCGTACCCCGCTCCCGTCTTCCAGCCGGATCCGATCATGCCACAATGCAACACTCGACTTTGATAATAATAATTTTAAAACGCAACTAGAAAGGAAACAACTACAGAGTGAGAATAGATTGAAATTTAATGCATTGAGCACGTTCGGTTGGACGCGTTACAACTAATTGTTATTCCATAGCGGCAGCTGTTTACTTTCGTTGAATAATATCGGTTCCTCTAGCGGAATCTATGATTTTTGTTTCATCTTAGTAGTTTTTCCAAATTCATAGATGGTCATATTATTTCAAACCTTTCTTTACATTTTTGATGATTCAATAACACATTGTGTGTAAGAATATCAGGTGGAAAGTAAGGTTAGGTAGTACTTACTTACCGTTAGATTTTTTGACCACCGTAAAAAAGCTAAGGAGATTGCACGTGCAAAAAAAGAGTTAACGAACCCTTAAAGTGCGCAACCCACTTTTCTTTTTCAATGGTAGGTAGGTATTTAACGATAATTAATTTAATGGTAACTTAGTTTAATCGACTGACACGCATTGACTCTTTATGTTTATTGGTAAAAAGTACCAATACCAAATATCAAATGACGGTGGCACGGTACTGAGAGGAGACCCGCGCTCCGGCGGTGGGTTGATCATGATGATGATGAAATGACGGTGATCTGACATTTGAGTAAATCAAAACGTTTCCGAACTTGTGTGTGTAAGCGTGTCTTCTCTATTTTGCGTGGCCTTAGTGGAGAGAATTTGTGCTGTGCTGAATCTTCTGAAAGCTATTTAAGAAGAACTAAGTAACTAATCTTTATTCAAACTTCAATTATCCACAATCGTGCATCTACTTAGATATTGTGTGAGCGGTTCTGTGAAATTCAGACATTTACATGCAAAAAATATCCATTACGAAATTTAGATAATGACTATCTCATACTTCAATCATTTTAACAATTGCAGACTTGCAGTGGTCTGTGCAAAAGGGACTTCTTGTATTTGCCTATGCTTACTGCCGTGAAAAGTTTACAAAGTTGGATGTGTAAGTGATAAAATTCAAGAACGGTAATTCAAATTAGGTAGGTAGGTAACCTACCTAATTTGCCTTTTTCTTGAAAACTCTAGAGTCATTGCAAGCTTCAAAACATTGGAATTACTTACCTACTTCAAAAATGACAGTTTCTTCAAAGTATTCTTCATTATTTGCTTTAGTGGATAGTCACCTTGCCAAGTCCAGCATAAAGGAAAGTAATACATACCAACTCTTGGCTCTAAAAAGAGCTCGATTCAGACAATCCTTGATTAACAAGTAGCCAATATGCTTAGAACTAAAGAGAAACGAGAGAAGGAAAAAAAGGATAAATTAGTAGAAGAAATCAAACGTCTTAATTTAGAAGAAGAAAAGAATTCTGATACTGATTTAATGAAAACCGTTAATAAGGAGAAAACTTCTTATAATCTTAAATTGTTTTCAAATCGACCAGAAACTGGTACCAGTGGTTCCATGGAGTGTTTATTTGAATTGTTTACAGCAATGACTTCTATATTATAAGTCATTGGTTTACAGATTTTAATGGTGAAGTACAGGAAAGAATATAATTCAGGGCCAGTACTTCCTTGTACTACAGACAAGACATGTCTTATACTATTTTAAAAGAGAAAGTGAAAATGGGGGAAATGTTCCGTATTCAGTAAAGTATTGACGTCACGATTGAGACCAGTGGCAGCTCCTTACTTGAGGAAAGAAATTCCTACAGCCTACTAACATTGTGAGATTTGATTTCCCCACACCGTCATCTTGTGATTTTGTCAAAACAAATTTAAAAAACCAACAACAAAATCCTGCAATTATTCATTGGATATGACAAAGTTTATTCAAACAGAACTCTGTATTCAATTTTAAAGAATTAGGTTATCATATTTTTTTCCTACCTATCTATCATCTATCATAATATACTATCATCATAGATATAAAATAATTAAACTGTGAATGTATTTACTTAGATCTCCAAACACATTACCTACATAGGTATGCGTTGCTGGCGCTGTTATTTGCATTGGTATATAGTATTCGGTACCTACCTACAATAATTTGTAAGTAGATGTTGGTGCATCTGCCGGCTGGCTGAGCATGTAAGTATCGCGTTCATTATCGCACGATTAAGTATGGGGTGTTGCGGGGGTGCGGGCGCGGCGTGCGGGGCGCATCCGCGTCGAGCTAACGGCTCGTCCTCGGCGCGTCGCGGTGCGCGCGCTGACGTCACCGCTCGATAATGGCCGCCGCCGCCCGACCCCCCGCCGCGCCGCACCCGTTGCCGCGAGCTCAGTCTCTCTCCGACCCGCTAGCGACGCGAGTGCATCCAAGCCTGCCGGTCCCCGCGTTACATGTGATATCAGTGTTCCCGTGTAATATGGTGACAGTGTCTTTTTCTACGAGTCAAATAAATCTGTGACAATTTTCAAGGGGATCGACGACGGCCGATTTCTCGCGCACCGTATTATTTCCGGCGGCGAGATGTCGGTGATGCAAAAGCGCCAGCACTGCTACCTGTGCGACTTGCCCCGCATGCCGTGGGCTATGTTGCACGAGTTCTCGGAGGCGGTGTGCCGCGGGTGCGTCAACTACGAGGGCGCCGACAGGATCGAAGTCGTCCTGGACACCGCGAGGCAACTGAAGCGTGCACACGGGTTCCAGGAAGGACGTGGTCCGACGCACGCCAAAGCAGCGCACAGGACACCGTTAGAAGCCCATCAGAACGGAGCTGAAACGACAAACAGGGGGCAGCCTGCACCACCGGCGCACCATGCTCCCTCTACTGGATTCACTCTACACCATTCGCGACCAGCGACGAATGCAGGGCTCCTTGCAGAGTACGGAGGTCGCAGAGAAGAACATGAAGGCAGACGCATGGCCCATTTGCCTCTGGCTCACATCCCGACACACAGAACAGCACAGCTCGCTCAAGGGCTTACGCTTAAACGGCCGTTAGACGATGACGATCACCAGACTCATCATGAGCCTGCAAAAAGGCTTCTGGAAGAACACCCCCGACCACCCCTAACTCGAGGCGATTCACTTCCCGCTGTGTCACTTGCGGCCGCTTTTGCACCAGAAAGAGCATTCAAACAAGAGAAACATCCGCTCAGGACACCTTCCTTCGATGCTTCTTTTAAATCCAATGGTAAGTTTGGTTTTCAATTATTTGTCATTAGATACCTAGTTGTTAAAATGTTTTAAAAGCCGTTCACAAAATTAAGCAGACATATCTTCTTATAATGGCACAATCTTTTAGACTGGTCGCGTCCTCATTTGGGTTGTAGCTTGCTTGACAGTCTGCCTCGGACTCCCTGATGGTTACAATTCTCGCTGACGGTTGCCTTTCGCGTACGCTCGTGTAAGGGCATTTCAATGGTGGCCTTAATTTGATCCACCCGAGCCCCGACAATATGTCTTAACATCCATTTTAATTTCAAACCAAAGGCGTAGGGAAAATTTCGTAGCGCAAAATTGTTATTTTCTGTAGATCTGTCTATATCGTGAGATCTGACTTGTAGTCAGTCCCTACTTTATCATATTACGTTCTTGTTACGGAGAACCGTTAGGCATTAGTTTAGCTCCGTTTACTGCATTCCTTTCTCGACCAAGACCGTTACCGTTAAAATCGAATACCTACGAGATATAACCATAACTTGATTTCAATACAGAGAGAATGTGAATATATTTGTTCATGTTTGTAGTAATCCTAAGAACTAGTTTTACAGCTTGTCAATTTATCATCGAACAACGACGACCAATAATGACATAGACAATTTAAACAGCATTAATCATGTTTTCCGAGTACTCAAATGTACAGTTACTTGACACAAACAATGGCAACATTCTTTAAACGAGATGATGTAACTCTGTTAGAATTTTTCTGTTTACTAATAACAGTGCAGATAAACAATTTAAAAATAGCCATAAGTGGAAGTGTAATAGTCACGCTCAGCGCGATAACGCTGGCTATAGTGAAGCGGGTACGTGCTGCTGGGGATTGTTGAATGTTTTGCGCAAGCGTTCGCCGAGGGATTTGTATGTAGGTAGGTGCATTAACTCGGTCCATAAATACAGAACCGGTCGGACTGGTCGAGCGACTGAGCGTTCTCGAAAGCGAGCCCGCGCCGGCGGCCTCTCGCACACCAGCGCGTCCGCAGCGTACGAGCACAACACCCACGTAATGCGGCCGCGGCTCCGTGAAATGCATACACGACAACGGCGGCGCGGCAACGTCGCGTGACGACATTTTCGCTCGCGTACGTATGTTAGGCCGAAGGCGAAAAAATATTATAGCGCTTGCCTACGCTTGGCAGAGTCGCCCGACCACATTCCGTTGGCGTGTGTAGGGAGCGCGCCACGACTCGCCGGCCAAAAAGGTCGCGTGACGTCACCGCCGCCATATGGGCCGCGCCTGTCAGCCCGTCCGCAGCCCGGCCATCACTCACGCCCTTCCGCACGTTACTCTAATAAATTATCTGTTTACGTTCCATTTCATTGTGACATTTGATGCGACGCGTTTTACTCGCAACGTGCTCGGCAATCAATGCCGATACAGCAGCTGCCTTGTGCTCCTTTGTTTTAGTTGGTACCTATGATATTTTAAAACCCTTTATTCTGGTCTCAGTTCTTGTTGAATAGGCAAACTAAGACATTTCATATACTACGTATTGTTCGGTTATTTGTTCAGTTTTACTTTTGCAATACCCTTTGTGGGGTTTGGCTTCCTCCTCAATTTCTTCACATTGCTTCTTTTGTCTTTTACTTCGTCCAGTTCATTTTCTCAATTCAATATGAAATTTATACTTTTCAAAAGGTTTACAAAATTCTCAAAGCTAATTTGAAAACATTTCCACGTACAGTGCGCGAACATATGCACACATGGAAACTGGGTAGGTACATTGGAAACGCGATGTTTGGCAACGCCGCGCTGAAGCGTTCAAGTGTGCCACTCGTACATGCACACTTACCTACCCGTCTGCTGCCTCAGTTAGCCCAAGGCGCAGGGTGACACATCGAGGCGCTACGTAAGCGCGTATTAACACACAATGCTATTTATAAGACGTGTGCGTGTGCGAGTGTTTACTATCCGTCCACCACAAACGATGTGTCATCCTGCACCCAACATTGAATGTGAGGTTATTCGGCCGAATTGAATTAACGATGTCGTCGACGCTTCGAAAGCGGCACTTTGTTAGGCTACCGAGTACCGAGTACTGAATTACTGACACAGTCCTCGTGCCAACGTCTACTCGAAATCTTGCCAAATTATATGTGATGACGTTGTTGTACGAAAAGGTTAAAGCGGCCGTTTGCTGGTTACAACATCTTCTTTGTCGACGTTACGCTCTTGACAAAAGTCGTGATCGTCACGGCAGTGCTGTGGCACATTTGACAACAGGTCTCCATTCCTCTGATGTCTGCTTTGTTGTTCATTCAAGCAAGGGGACGTCTATCCCGATGATCCCGCAGCCGTCACTTGATCTGTCCATCATGCTTTGTTTAAAATGCATAGGTTACACCGAATACGTGACTGCATAATCAGGCATGATGCAATTACTTTCCGTTCAGTCTAATTGACGTTGAGCTAGATAATACGTTATATTTTCCTTATGTGGACGGCGTTTAAAACATTTTTCCATAATGACCGCGCAACTATGTCTGTAGCTTATATAAATTTGCTTTAAATATCCTTGGCTATCTAAGAATTCAGATTGCTCTTCGTTGAAAATTTAATTTTTTCGAGAATTCCACTTTCGGTATCTACAGCCACCTTAAAGGGCATATTGTTGTCAACCATAAGAAAAAGCTTCGAGTCAGTAGATTCAATATAGTATGTGGCAATGTTTTACCGAAGTGTGCAATTTGTTCAGGATACGCAAGCAGCGCCCCACTCACAAACGGCTCAGCTGGCTCACCCCTGGGCCGCACGGCCGGCTCTCCTCCAGTGACCGGTGCCAACTCTGGACCGTCCCCCATGGCCGCTCTCATGTCTGTGACCGACACCCTGCCGCCTGGATCACCACGCTCGGCCGGAGGCTCACCGCCACAACCTCCGCCGCAGCGGTCGGCTAGCCGGTCCAGCCAACACTCGCCCAATTCATCAGGTAACAATTAATTCTGTAACTGATTTAGTCTTAACCCGACATTGTTGCAAAATTCTAACGCACGCAAGTAACGACCAGCAAGGGTGGACAAGCCATTGCTCCGTAAATAGCTATTTTTCAGGAATCGGTATTTTCTGGTGTCCAATGGTTTCAACATGCCCAATTTAACTGTCTCATTATTTTTATTATGTGCTTATCTTTTGTGAGTTGTACCGAATGATTCGTTCTTAACGGTTCTCGTGATTCGTAGTACTGTGGGTCGGACTCGGGCGGGCGTCCGACGCCGGCGCGGCGCCCGACGACCGCTCGCTCCCGTGCTTCCCGCGCTACAGTCTGCACTAGACAGCTCGTAGATTAGATGGCTCAGCAGACGTAGCTAACGTTGTGTGGTCCGGCAGGGTCGGGCGGCGGGCGGCGGTCGTCGGGCTCGCGGCACGTGTCGTCCACCACGTCGGTGTCGTCAACGGAGGCGGGCGAGGGCGCCGAGGGAGCGCCGGCGCCCGCGCCGCTGCTCAAGTGCACGCTGTGCCAGGAGCGGCTCGAGGACACGCACTTCGTGCAGTGCCCCAGCCAGCCGCACCACAAGTTCTGCTTCCCCTGCTCGCGCGACTCCATCAAGCGCCAGCAAGGATCCGAGGTAAGCCCCTTCCCTTCCTCGTCCGTGAGATACGTCCGCGTCGCAATACCGACACCGTCACTAACCCGAACCTCGTTGTCGCAGGTGTACTGTCCGAGCGGGGAGAAGTGCCCACTGGCCAACTCGACCGTGCCGTGGGCGTTCATGCAGGGCGAGATCGCCACGATCCTCGGCGAGGAGTTCAAGCCGAAGAAGGAGCGGGAGACCTAGGGCAACGCGGCGCCGCCCCGACTTTACCTCTTGTCCCTCTCGCTGTGAAGCGCAGAGGCGTGGCGCCGGAGAGCGCTCGCGGCCGCAGCGCCGCGCGCAGGCTCTGTTGGGAACGTGTCCGTGACGTGACGAACCGATCACTTGTACATACCTTGTAAATAAGTAGGCTCCGTCGACAGTCGAAACGGACTCGGCTTTCCGCCGATATGAACCGTATTCAGCGTACTGGATCTGTCCCGCACTCGTTATCGGGAGACGCGTCCGAGTCGAACGTTAAGTGTTATAATACGATGTTAGTAATGCAATATTCTGAATATAGTACATATCTGTTTTGGAAGATTTTACGATTTTTGTCTTGATGCGTTGAGGAGCGTCGTTCCCGGAAGCGGTGTATTTTTGTCTGGAGCGAGTGTCACTCTCGAGGCGAGTCCGCGGCCGCCGTTGGTCGCGTCGACGCATCGAGAGACGGGATTTCTTCGGATGCCATTTTCTTAGTTACCTTTAGGTCCCGAACCATAGTTAACTTGGCATTTATTTATATTGTGATTCTATACACTATACGAGTATTATGCGATATATTATGATCATGACATATTCTGTGTAGCCGAGTTCGGCCTGTAAAGACGTAGTTTCGGATGTGTACTGTACAGTTGTAGCTCGATGTATATTTGTATTTATGACAATCGGCGCATGAGTAGTGTTACTTTATATTACGAAGCGATTTATTCAGAGTGGCTCGAGTTCCGTTACTGTATCCATTCGGCGACAAGATTCGGCCAGAAGATGACTTTCGTTTAGTTGAGCGCGGCGGCGTACCGCGTTACGCGTTGTGTTGCGATTGGAAATCATTCTAAATTGTAGTTTTTCTCGTTTGGCTCTGGGGAGCTTCGGGGGCTGGGGTCGGGGCTGGAGGCTGGCCGAAGGCCGCGGGGTGGGCGGGATCGCTTGTGCGCTGAGGCGTAGCTAGTCATTTGTGAAATGTCAAATCGTCAGATCCGCGGGCACGCGGCCGTTATAGGAACTCTTAAAACTCGCTGCTATATTTGTATAAAGTGAAGTAATTATCATTATATTATTATTATATATGTCATAATGTTATACAGTTCGTAGTGCGTCAATTTCGAAGGCTATCGGATGAGTGTCGTTTGGCTTTGGCACGTTTACTTGGCATACCGTACCGTTTGCCTAGTTTTGTGAAGCCTGTACTGTCGGTTCCGTGGCACGGACCGCTAGCTGGCTGCGAGCTGGTCGAGCGGGCCGTGCCACTGGCTGACACTTGAACTGTCGCGTTGGTGGAATCGTCTGTATGGAGTCGTTATCGTTTGTCGTCGTATGTATAGCTACAGCATGTTATCTATCGCCGTAGTCGTTCACGAGACGCGGCGTCTTTAAATACTACGTATTTACTGAACATTCAATCAAATTGATATGTCCACTATTTATTTTAGATATTCGTGTACATATACGTACGTTGTATATACTTCTTCTACTTGTAAATAATTTAGATATCGGCGGCATAATTGCCCAGTCAGTATTACTAAGTACTGTGAACATTGTAGTTATTTATATAGATCACATTGTTTAGTTACATGGAACTTGTATTGACGTTTCTTCATCATCACACGTAGCTGTTTATTTAGCGATTTATTCTCGTTTATATATATATCTCGTATCGCATGCATTTTATCATTGTCGGGTCTCGTCGTGCCCTTTGCGTAATAAGAATACTTAACAATATTTATGATTTGTTTACAGAACAATATAATATGTATTTATCGTTTTTGATGATGTCACCGAAGCCGTTAATTATTGCACAGGATTTACTCTATCGATGTTTTTAATAATGCTTTTTATATTGTATTCATTTTTATTAACAAGCATGCATATATATAATTTTTTTGGAGCTATAAGTTCTTCTGATAGATTTCGAAATTGATTGTTAGTATCAGTGGAATTTCGCCCGAGTTCTGGGTTATAAACTTGTAACGGAAAAAACTTCGCCAAAGTATGGCAAATAGTGATCATTGTAAGCACAAACTGTGCGTCTTTTGTACGCCTCTGAGATGTTAAATGTTTTCTTTATAGTAACGGAGGATTCGATCATGACTTTTCGGTTACTTTTGTGCTTTATTAATATTGTTAATTTTGTAATTAAATAATATAGATGTAACACAGTAATAAATAAAGTTGTTTTTAGTATGCCGCGAGGGTGGCTTTAGGGCCCTTGTTTCATAATGTTGTTATTAGGAATTAAGAAGAAACTTTGTGATTTTACCGACACTTTAAGACGACATTTAACATCTCCGAGTGTTTATAGTCCGCCTTTATCGATAGGCTTGTTTGTAGAACGACGGACATTCGTCGGAAATATTATGAGACTTGTATCTTTCTTACTGTAAGCAGCAAATGAAATGCTTCGATTAAGACGTTAATGTAAATGTTGGTGAAATACAATTGATGTGATTTTGTAACATTGCCCTTTCATTTCGTGCTGTCCCTACTATCCTAAATACATAAACTCGTATGGAAATATGAAGAAGCCAAACTTCTAATCTATTTCAGTTTCGCAAGAAACCTGCAAGAAGTTACATTGGAATTTAAAATAGTTTCATAAAAACCAGCGATGTAAGTGTTTCAAATACCTAGTCATTTTTTCCACGGACATACTGAAATTAATTATATATTTAATCAATTCAACGTCATCATCATTATCAACTGATAGACAGCCACTGACCACTGCTGGCAATGGGTCTCTTGTAGGGACTTCCACACGCCACTGTCTTGCACCGCCTGGATCCCTCCGACTCGTTTGATGTCGTGCATATCCACCTAGTGACTAGTGAGGGGCTTGTAACGCTGCACTATCCGGTGTGGGGTCGCCATTCCCAAGGGTCCTAACGTGCTACTTGAGACCTTCAACGTTTATCGGTATACTCAATTAGATACAAAATATTAAGAAACTTCGTAGGTACATTATTGGCCTAATGTTGCGATATCATGAAAATGCTTCACGCAGTAGAATACGTGGCTGTCTAAAAAACAAAAACCGGCGTGGTGAAAACAGTCGCAGCACTAAACGCGCACATACGCGTGTACGATTTCTAATACAAGGGATGAAGTAGGTACGTCAAAAAGCAATGCACGAAATCGCACTGCTGCATGCTGTGAATCGCAGGTGTATGCAAATGTTGGTATAAGTCCCGCAAATTGCTATTGCGCTGGAATCATGTCTCACTAACATCGACATGACGTCAGCCGAAATAAAAATACACAATCAGCTCGAAACTTCAATCTAGTGCTGACGTCACTAAAATGGCGGCCACGAGCGTTAGCAATTTGCGGGACTTATTCTTATTCAGTTATCATTACACAATCTCTACTAATATCGCAGGTCTAAATGTATTGCTATCCCTTTTACGATGCTCCTTGCGTAAAAGGATAGCATTAGAGAGATTTTGTACCAACAGAACTAGTACCAGCTCCTTGTAGTTGTGTTAGAACTTAGAAATTTCATAGCCCACGACGCGTTAGGCACGGGCGTCGGGCACGTGTCACCCATAGCTGTAGGTTGGGGGCATGGGGCAATGCCCTACCTCAAAATACCAATGCCATACCATAAAAAATATATCAATTAACTAGCTTATGCTCGCGACTTCGTCCGCGTGGACTACACAAATTTCAAACCCCTTTTCCACCCCCTTAGGGGTTGAATTTTCAAAAATCCTTTCTTAGCGGATGCCTACGTCACAAAAGCTATCCGCATGCTAAATTTCAGCCCGATCCGTCCAGTAGTTTGAGCTGTGCGTTGATAGATCAGTCAGTCACCTTTTCCTTTTATATATTTAGATATAATAATATGCTCGGTATGTAAAACCAGACCAATAAAAATAGAATACTTACCTATTGCAGAAAACCCATGGAACTAATTAATACAAGACCGTATAGTATAGAGTATAGACTATAGACCATATACTTACTAGTGGCGCCCCCAGACCAAGTTTTTTTAATACTTCTGGTCAGGCTATAAAGCGTTTGTATGTTGGGAGAAAATATAATATTATAGACAATAATGTCTATAGTACGCGATAGGTTGAGATGGCAATCGCATCGGGGAGGAAACGTCCCACAGGCCCGCATATCCCCTGCGTTAACCCGGTGCGGGTGAGTGCGGGTGACGAGTAGGTGTGCGGGGCGTCTTCCCGCCTCATACTCCGATTGCCATCTCCACGTGTCGCGAACTTTACTACCTCACTCACATTCACTAGTCAAGTACGATGGAAATCGGTTGACCAGCTGTATCCTAGTACAACTCACAACGTCGATAGAATTCGAGCGTCGAAACGCTTCAGCGTTAGAGTCAAAGGAACCTTAACTGCTTTGCTTTAAACTCAAGTTCGTCCATACATCTACAACCAGCACGGCGCGGGCGGTCCAAGCGGAAACGTTTTTGACGTTATTGTGTTTCGACTCTCGTATTCTATCAACGTTCGCATCATGATCAACCCATCGCCCGTTCACTACAGAGTACGGGTCTCCTCTCAGAGTGGGAACGGTGTTGGCCATAGTCTACCACGCTGACCAAGTGCGGATTGGCAGACTTCACACTTCTTCTTCTTATTTTGCTTTATGGAGACTTCACACTTTTGAGAACATTATGGAGAACTCTCAGGTGTGTAGGTTTCCTCCGTTGTTTTTCTTCACCGTCAAAGCAAGTGATATTTCATTGCTTAAAACGCACATAATTCCGGAAATTTAGAGGTGCGTGCCCGGAATCGAACCCCGACGTCCGATTAGTAGGCAGACGTCCTAACCACTAGGCTATCACAGCTATCAACGTTGGTGAACAGTTAAATATCATACTAAGCACGCAAGTTACTTGCGTCTTATCTGTAACCACTGCTACGAGCTGCCCATCTTCAATTCAACTCTAGCTACAGCCGCTACAGCCCAGCCCTACTGGTCTCACCAAAGCAGAAATAATGCAAAATGAAGAGATGTGGATTCTGTATGATAGTAATGAGACTGGCTTAGAAACGGATTGAATCTAGGTATACGACGCATACAATATATTTACGCGTCCTTTCTATTACTTTAATATCACCGTCAGTTTATTTCAGTCAAAATCGATAAATCCTATAAGTATATAAACCGGTACGATAATGACTTGAGATACACCTAGCCAGTTAGCCAACTGAAAATGATGAGGTGAACCAACTATGAACAACAAACTGACGGTACATACGTGAAATTCTGATGGTACATACGATAAATTATTTCAAAGGCCTTCATTACACGCTCTTTTTGAAAGGTACTTGGCTTGATGTTGCTGATGGATTGAAACACAACCAAGTATTCAATAGATATTTAACAAAATCAACAAGCGATTATTTTATTGTCTACAGAACGGAGCGGAGAGAGGATGCCGGAACCGCTGTGTCTGACCAACAGATGAGACCCGCTGTCGCACCCTACCCAGTCGATCGATATTTGGTAGGCATATCATTATACAATCGATTGATATTGATACTTCGATGATATTTTTACAAAAATCAATTTATATCGGTGTTCTTTTCAGGTTGAGAGCAGAAAACAATTTGATATGGTTAACATTATAGACGACGACATTTGGAATCCCGAGCCGGCGCTAAGGCCCGAAGATGAAATACTCTTGAGGAAACTACATGACATGCTGCAAACTACTTCGGAAGACTTGAAGCTGCTCTCCGGAGAACTGTCCAAATATCATGAGCCAGGAGTGCAAGTGAAAACGTTGCCGATGCCTTTGGACGAAGAGTTCAATGAGAAGGTTCATATAGAAGAAGTTGTTAATGCCAAGTTTTGTGGGAACAAAATAGTTGACAGAGCTGTACCACAAAAAGATTCAATTGAAAGCACTTTACGGTCTATAAATGATATGATTAACAAAAAGAATGCAATAGATACAAGTGGCCGAGCAAGTAATTTGTCGAACTCGATACTCAAAAAACAACCAATAAAGAAAAAGTTACAAATGTCACGCACAAACATATTGCAAATAAAAGATAAGTCTTGCGATGAGAAACAGACAGAAAAGCATGCCCAACTAAATATTGTTCAAGAAAGTAAATGTGATGCTAGTCCTGCTGTAGCTTACAATGAGTTTTCTCACAAATACATCCAGCCCGATATTAAGAAAACACCACAAAAATCATTAAACATTCAAGAAATGCCTAGTATTAATATTAGAAGTGAATTGAGATTGCAAAATGTATTGCAGCTAGAAATTTTGCCCGACAGTACAGAAACGCATACACAACAGCCAGTACAACAAAACGCTTTAGTTATTGAAATGCAACATGAACCTCCGTTAAAACGATATGATGCTAAGCCAATAAAATTTGACAATAGTCAGTATATACCAAAAGCTGCAATCAATAGACCTACCACAAGAAAAGTCTCGACTATGACGGCATATGAAAGTAGTGAGTCTAATAATATTAGTTCTGATTCTCAACACAGAGTACAAAGACAGGTACGTAATATTTCTAACACCTTCAAATCAAACACTCAAAAGAATAATACTGTTAGAAAAGTCACAAGTCGTCCTCAAGCTTATCTAGAAGAATGGAAGCGAAAGTTAAACACAGTGTATGGTAGGTCATCTAATTCTAAAACTAGTGATGTAAAGAAAAAGAAAGTCTCTTACAAAAATGCTAGTAACAAATCTGCTGTGACAGCTAAAATGAAAGAAAACGATGAACAAAGAGTTGAAAATCAACCAAAACCTGGCTTAAATAATACAGAATACATACCTTATTCAAAGTTAACATTAGGCGGAGTAAATGTAAGTGACATCGAAAGAGAAATATCAAATATACCAAACAAAAACAACATTGTATTAAGTCCAATCTTGGATAAAATTTTAAGCAGTCGCGAAAATTCTTTTCATAACGACAGTCCAAAGAACAAGTCGCAAAGTAAAAATTCCAAAATTCTAACAACGTCTGATGAGAATTTATTGCAAGAAGTTTTAGATATTGAAATGAAAGTTGCAAAAACATTAAATATCAATAAAAACACGAACAAAACCGCAGAAAAAAATGAAAACAATATAAACGACAGTACAAAGGATGATAGCTATGCTGATGATTTCGAATATGAAAAATCAGATGCATCAGAACATTCGAAACCGAGCAAGTCCGAAACATCTAAATCATCACATAACTTACCTTCAGATAATTCGTGTCAAGAGGAATCTGAGAGGCCTGTCGCTGTGCCTGAGAAGAAAAATAAAATTAATAAAGACAGCAAAAGTGATAGCAATTTGACTTTCACCAAAGTACCAAGTTTATCATTTAAGAACAAAGTGGACGTATTTGAATATCTTCATTCAGTAGACACACAAGAAACAGGTACACAGAGTAATACCTCAAAGAAAATAACTCCCAAAGAGACACAAACAACCCCCAGGGGTGACAAGCCCAATGTACAACCAATCCACAACGACCTTTGGCCGTCGATCGATCCCAGAGGAGAGGTAGAAAAGATGCTTAAACTAGAAAAAGATTTTATTAAGAAGCTAATCATGGATGAGTACGGCGATTTATTGGAGAAGAGTTTAAACAAACCGTCTACATCGGGGACAGCAGAAAATGCTATTAGTGAAAAAAACGTGGCTGCTTCTCAGAAAATCACACAGACTTCACCCGCTCACGTAAAAAGTGTTATGACGTCACCGACCAGAACTAAAACACGAACCACTTCACCTTTCGCCTTATCGGTGACTGTCTGTCAACAAACTAGTCCTGTTGCCCTGGTTTTAAACGAAGATTTGAAAATCGAATTAGAAAATGACGATGATCTTGGAATCTCCGCAAACTTATCGTCACCGCGATTCAGTTTGCGACTTCCGCAAACGTCACGCGAGGTGCTTTCTAAATTGGAGACTAAAGTACAAAACAATAAACAACCTGCGAAATTCGACAACTTACGAAAAAATGTTTTCAGCAGCTCAAGTTCCGTCGACGGCGATTATTCGTCGTCTGATATAAGTAGTTTAGGGGAAATAAATAAGAAATTCAAGAGGCTTAGAAAGAGTAGAATCCCGTCTATTTCCGAAATCAGTTCCTCGTCATCGTTGTCCAAGTGTAGCTCGGATCCTTCAGGTGCTATACTCCCGTTGAGGAGTGAGGGAGAAGCCAGCATGGGACAGATGAATAGGAAAAAGACAAACAAACATAGTAAAAGTGAAGGAGAAGTAAGCTTAGGCCAACTGCGTTAAATGTTTTCATGTTGAATATTTAGTAGTTAATATAACTGTGCAGTGCCCCTAGTACGAGATTTTATAGTTTTCGAAATATAAATCTGTAAATATCCTCAATACATTTTACAGCAAGCTCACAGAACTTGTACTAGGGGCATTGCACTTGCTTTGTGCCTTAAAAGAGCCATTTGCATTGCTACTGTAACAAAGAGGGGCTATGGTAGGTAACTACATAATATATTTTATTACGGTTTTATATCTTCTCTGGCTTCTAACAAGATTGTACACAGAGTTATAGTATGCGACAGGTCGAAATGGCATTCGGGGTATGAGGCGGGGAGACGCCCCGCACACCCGCACCGGGTTAGCGCATACTTGTACACTAAGGCAAAAACCCATTAGTCTTTAGACACGCTATTTTATGACAGTAATGTCTTTGCAAAATTATTATTGTAATCGATTTAACCATTTGGTGTTCTAATAACTTTTCTACTACGCAACATATCCTAAAGCCTAAAGAAAATAAGCTTGAAAAAGTGGCTCCTTAGTACTTCTTCTTTGTTATAATGGTAGCAACGCAAATGTGCTCAGTACCCTCAGTAGGTACATTAGTATAAGTTTGCACATTTTGACAAGGTCGCGTCAATAGATAGTACCTATTGAAACACATTATCGTTGGTACAGAAAAATTGATCTCTTGTTTTATTTTTTAAACTCGTGGGTATATATGCAAATACGGCGGCGGCGGTAATCACTTAACATCAGGTGACCCACGTACTTGTTTGCTCGCCATTTTTATTTTACAAATAATATTCAGTAGGTACTATTAGGGCGCTGTAGATGTATGGATGAACTCGATCCTTGAAACTAGGAAAAGGCCGATTTTATTTTTGTGGCTAATATTGACCATCTTTAAACTAAATTGACAGATCTAGACCTAGTAGTTACCTGTAATAATTTTTTTTGATAGTAAGAATTATGAAAGGGATAGCAATATATTTAGACCTGTCAGTTTAATTTAAGAATTGTGACCATATTCGGTACCCCCTGGCAGAACAGATTGAACATCAAACTTTAGAAAGTGATAACGGTTTCGTAGAGCGTTGTCTTTGTCGTCAAGACCGATAAAACGTCACACAGGTGTAAGTGATAGAGACGACGCTCTACGAAGGCGAAATCTTTTTCTAAAAGTTCGATATGCAATCTTTCTTGCTGGCTACTGTACCTATATCATTGATTGTGACTAACAGAATTAATACTCAAAATCTCTCAACGTTGTCGAGATGTGCAAACCAGAACTAAACCCACAGCTAATGAGTTTAACTTGATAGAAATAGTTTATTTATTGCTAAGCAAATTAAGTGTCGCCAGTCAGTTGTTTATTTTACCTCAAGTACAAATCGATAATCGCAATTTTATTTGTGATAATATATTTTTAACTTAAACTTAAGCATAATTTAGCAAAGTACATAATAAGTAAATAGATAGTTTTATTAGTTAGTGCGCCATTTAATTAATTTTGTTATAAGTAAGGTTTTGCATTATGACTTATAACTGAGTAAATCATATTTTGATTAATTGTTTTTGATGATTTTTTTCTTGAATTTTATTTATTTGCACCTTCTATCTGCTAATTCAGGCCTAAAAAAATACAGCTACCTGTCGCTTTTACAATGTTACCTGTGGGGAAAGGTGGTCATATTTTAGGCCTCTTAATTTAGTTTAGGATTTTTGTACTTAGGTACGTACTACCGATAGGTGTCTACAAAATAAAAGAAAATATTTTTAATTTCCCGAGTTCAATTCCTAACTAATCCCTAGAAACCAGCTAAGACAACTCGAATACACAAAACCTTAGGGTGTACTAGAAAGATACTGTGTCTTAGGACTCCATACTATTTATATTATCTCGACTACTTGACGCTAAATGGGATAATAATTATTATCTAACTTAGCATGAAGTAGAGTAGTGTACCTACAACCCCACTAAATTACATTACCTCTGAAACTATTGATTTATATTGTCGAGTACTTACATCAACTCTGTAAGTCACCATCGTCACTATTAGCAATGCTGCAAGGAAAATAGGACTTAATTCTATAAAAACTTGCAGTTTTAGTACCTACAGCTACAGCTAACATCGTCTTCTCAATAACAAACTTTCAATTCAATATCCCCATTCCCCGCCATTTTAGCCGTCAAAATTAGGTGCAGACTACACTGCTACGGTGGCAATCCGGCTCAGTGCCGTACACAAGCTAACATCCTCTGCATAACGAATACAAGCCCTAAATTTTAATGGGCATCTTACGCTAAATATAGCTTGATTTTAAAAATGAGTGGGGCAATTAAAATTTTAATTGGGTTATTCCCGTTGAGTCACACCCCCGTGTGTAACACTGTGACACAAGGTGCCTAAAATTTCAAAACATTCCCGTTGAGTAACACTGTTACACAACGGGAATTAATTTGAACTTGTTGGCATCTTGTGTCACACCTACATAAATACATATTATTGCGCGTGTATCAAGTACTAACTGATTGTGCACTTTTCCGGGATGTTATTTATTTATAAATACAAGATGGCGGACATGAATTTTTTTTACAAAAAATTGACATGGGTGTCGTTTTTAGGGTTTTCGAGGGTGCTGAATTTGATCATGACATTTATTCTGAAATCCAAGATGGCGGACATGATTTTTTTTACAAAAAATTGACATGGGTGTCGTTTTCAGGGTTTTAGAGGGTGCTGAATTTGATGATGACATTTATACTGAAATCCAAGATGGCGGACATGATTTTTTTTACAAAAATTGACATGGGTGTCGTTTTCAGGGTTTTCGAGGGTGCTGAATTTGATGATGACATTTATTCTGAAATCCAAGATGGCCGACATGGATTTTTTTACAAAAAATAGACATGGGTGTCGTTTTCAGGGTTTTCGAGGGTGCTGAATTGGATGATGACATTTATTTTGAAATCCAAGATGGCCGACATGGATTTTTTACAAAAAATAGACATGGGTGTCGTTTTCAGGGTTTTCGAGGGTGCTGAATTTGATGATGACATTTATTCTAAAATCCAAGATGGCGGACATGATTTTTTTTACAAAAAATTGACATGGGTGTCGTTTTCAGGGTTTTCGAGGGTGCTGAATTTGATGATGACATTTATTCTGAAATCCAAGATGGCCGACATGGATTTTTTTACAAAAAATAGACATGGGTGTCGTTTTCAGGGTTTTCGAGGGTGCTGAATTTGATGATGACATTTATTTTCAAATCCAAGATGGCCGACATGGATTTTTTACAAAAAATAGACATGGGTGTCGTTTTCAGGGTTTTCGAGGGTGCTGAATTTGATGGTGACATTTATTTTGAAATCCAAGATGGCCGACATGGATTTTTTACAAAAAAATTGACATGGGTGTCGTTTTAGGGTTTTTGAGGGTGCTGAATGTGATGATGACATTTATTTTTAAATCCAAGATAGCCGACATGGATTTTTTACAAAAATAGACATGGGTGTCGTTTTCAGGGTTTTCGAGGGTGCTGAATTTGATGATGACATTTATTCTGAAATCTAAGATGCCGACATGGATTTTTTACAAAAAATTGACATGGGTGTCGTTTTCAGAGTTTTCGAGGGTGCTGAATTGGATCATGACATTTATTTTGAAATCCAAGATGGCCGACATGGATTTTTTTACAAAAAATAGACATGGGTGTCGTTTTCAGGGTTTTCGAGGGTGCTGAATTTGATGATGACATTTATTCTGAAATCCAAGATGGCGGACATGATTTTTTTTACAAAAAATAGACATGGGTGTCGTTTTCAGGGTTTTCGAGGGTGCTGAATTTGATGATGACATTTATTTTCAAATCCAAGATGGCCGACATGGATTTTTTACAAAAAATAGACATGGGTGTCGTTTTCAGGGTTTTCGAGGGTGCTGAATTTGATGGTGACATTTATTTTGAAATCCAAGATGGCCGACATGGATTTTTTACAAAAAAATTGACATGGGTGTCGTTTTAGGGTTTTTGAGGGTGCTGAATGTGATGATGACATTTATTTTTAAATCCAAGATAGCCGACATGGATTTTTTACAAAAATAGATATGGGTGTCGTTTTCAGGGTTTTCGAGGGTGCTGAATTTGATGATGACGTTTATTTTGAAATCCAAGATGGCCAACATGGATTTTTTACAAAAAATAGACATGGGTGTCGTTTTTAGGGTTTTCGAGGGTGTTGAATTTGATGGTGACATTTATTTTGAAATCCAAGATGGCCGACATGGATTTTTTTACAAAAAATAGACATGGGTGTCGTTTTCAGGGTTTTCGAGGGTGCTGAATTTGATGATGACATTTATTCTGAAATCCAAGATGGCGGACATGATTTTTTTTACAAAAAATAGACATGGGTGTCGTTTTCAGGGTTTTCGAGGGTGCTGAATTTGATGATGACATTTATTTTCAAATCCAAGATGGCCGACATGGATTTTTTACAAAAAATAGACATGGGTGTCGTTTTCAGGGTTTTCGAGGGTGCTGAATTTGATGGTGACATTTATTTTGAAATCCAAGATGGCCGACATGGATTTTTTACAAAAAAATTGACATGGGTGACGTTTTAGGGTTTTTGAGGGTGCTGAATGTGATGATGACATTTATTTTTAAATCCAAGATAGCCGACATGGATTTTTTACAAAAATAGATATGGGTGTCGTTTTCAGGGTTTTCGAGGGTGCTGAATTTGATGATGACGTTTATTTTGAAATCCAAGATGGCCAACATGGATTTTTTACAAAAAATAGACATGGGTGTCGTTTTTAGGGTTTTTGAGCGTGCTGAATTTGATGAACCATTTATTTTAAATTCCAAGATGGCCACAATGGATTTCTTACAAAAAATAGACATGGGTGTTGTTTTCAGGGTTTTCGAGGGTGTTGAATTTGATGGTGACATTTATTTTGAAATCCAAGATGCCCAACATAGATTTTTTACAAAAAATAGACATGGGTGTCGTTTTCAGGGTTTTCGAGGGTGCTGAATTGGATGATGACATTTATTTTGAAATCCAAGATGGCCGACATGGATTTTTTACAAAAATAGATATGGGTGTCGTTTTCAGGGTTTTCGAGGGTGCTGAATTTGATGGTGACATTTATTTTTAAATCCAAGATAGCCGACATGGATTTTTTACAAAAATAGATATGGGTGTCGTTTTTAGGGTTTTCGAGGGTGTTGAATTTGATGTTGACATTTATTTTGAAATCCAAGATGGCCGACATGGATTTTTTTACAAAAAATAGACATGGGTGTCGTTTTCAGGGTTTTCGAGGGTGCTGAATTTGATGATGACATTTATTCTGAAATCCAAGATGGCGGACATGATTTTTTTTACAAAAAATAGACATGGGTATCGTTTTCAGGGTTTTCGAGGGTGCTGAATTTGATGATGACATTTATTTTCAAATCCAAGATGGCCGACATGGATTTTTTACAAAAAATAGACATGGGTGTCGTTTTCAGGGTTTTCGAGGGTGCTGAATTTGATGGTGACATTTATTTTGAAATCCAAGATGGCCGACATGGATTTTTTACAAAAAAATTGACATGGGTGTCGTTTTAGGGTTTTTGAGGGTGCTGAATGTGATGATGACATTTATTTTTAAATCCAAGATAGCCGACATGGATTTTTTACAAAAATAGATATGGGTGTCGTTTTCAGGGTTTTCGAGGGTGCTGAATTTGATGATGACGTTTATTTTGAAATCCAAGATGGCCAACATGGATTTTTTACAAAAAATAGACATGGGTGTCGTTTTTAGGGTTTTTGAGCGTGCTGAATTTGATGAACCATTTATTTTAAATTCCAAGATGGCCACAATGGATTTCTTACAAAAAATAGACATGGGTGTTGTTTTCAGGGTTTTCGAGGGTGTTGAATTTGATGGTGACATTTATTTTGAAATCCAAGATGCCCAACATAGATTTTTTACAAAAAATAGACATGGGTGTCGTTTTCAGGGTTTTCGAGGGTGCTGAATTGGATGATGACATTTATTTTGAAATCCAAGATGGCCGACATGGATTTTTAAAAAAAAATAGACATGGGTGTCGTTTTCAGGGTTTTCCAGGGTGCTGAGTTTGATGATGACATTTAATTTTAAATCCAAGATGGCCAAAATGGATTTTTTACAAAAATCTCCCATGTCTATTTTTTGTAAAAATCTGTCGGCTATCTTGGATTTCAAAACAAATGTCATCATTAAATTCAGATTGCTCGAAAACCCTGAAAACGACACCCATGTCAATTTTTTGTAAAAAATTCATGTCGGCCATCTTGAATTTAAAAATAAATGTCATCATCAAATTCTGCACCCACGAAAACCCTGTAAACGACACCCATGTCTATTTTTTGTAAAAAAATCCATGTCAGCCATCTTGGATTTCAAAATAAATGTCATCATCAAATTCAGCACCCTCAAAAACCCTAAAACGACCCCCATGTCAATTTTTTTGTAAAAAATCCATGTCGGCCATCTTGGATTTCAAAATAAATGTCACCATCAAATCCAGCACCCTCGAAAACCCTGAAAACGACACCCATGTCTATTTTTTGTAAAAAAAATCATGTCCGCCATCTTGGATTTCAGAATAAATGTCATCATCAAATTCAGCACCCTCGAAAACCCTGAAAACGACACCCATGTCTATTTTTTGTAAAAAAATCCATGTCGGCCATCTTGGATTTCAAAATAAATGTCATGATCCAATTCAGCACCCTCGAAAACTCTGAAAACGACACCCATGTCAATTTTTTGTAAAAAATCCATGTCGGCCATCTTGGATTTCAGAATAAATGTCATCATCAAATTCAGCACCCTCGAAAACCCTGAAAACGACACCCATGTCTATTTTTTGTAAAAAATCCATGTCGGCCATCTTGGATTTCAAAATTAATGTCATCATCCAATTCAGCACCCTCGAAAACCCTGAAAACGACACCCATGTCAATTTTTTGTAAAAAATCCATGTCGGCCATCTTGGATTTCAGAATAAATGTCATCATCAAATTCAGCACCCTCGAAAACCCTGAAAACGACACCCATGTCTATTTTTTGTAAAAAATCCATGTCGGCCATCTTGGATTTCAAAATAAATGTCATCATCCAATTCAGCACCCTCGAAAACCCTGAAAACGACACCCATGTCAATTTTTTGTAAAAAAATCCATGTCGGCCATCTTGGATTTCAGAATAAATGTCAACATCAAATTCAGCACCCTCGAAAACCCTGAAAACGACACCCCTGTCAATTTTTTGTAAAAAATCCATGTCGGCCATCTTGGATTTCAAAATAAATGTCATCATCCAATTCAGCACCCTCGAAAACCCTGAAAACGACACCCATGTAAATTTTTTGTAAAAAGTCCATGTCGGCCATCTTGGATTTTAGAATAAATGTCATCATCAAATTCAGCACCCTCTAAAACCCTGAAAACGACACCCATGACAATTTTTTGTAAAAAAAATCATGTCCGCCATCTTGGATTTCAGAATAAATGTCATCATCAAATTCAGCACCCTCGAAAACCCTAAAAACGACACCCATGTCAATTTTTTGTAAAAAAAATCATGTCCGCCATCTTGTATTTATAAATAAATAACATCCCGGAAAAGTGCACAATCAGTTAGTACTTGATACACGCGCAATAATATGTATTTATGTAGGTGTGACACAAGGTGCCAACAAGTTCAAATTAATTCCCGTTGTGTAACAGTGTTACTCAACGGGAATGTTTTGAAATTTTAGGCACCTTGTGTCACAGTGTTACACACGGGGGTGTGACTCAACGGGAATAACCCTTTTAATTTAAGGCGGTAACCCAATTTTTTACAACATTTTTTTAAGATTTATTAAATGGAGATAGGCTCAATAGGGCAGAATGAAAAACTTTCACTCTGCATCATGAAGAAATAGCGTATTTTTATAAATATAATTACCTACGTGACAAATTATGCGCCCTAAATCGCTATTAAAAAAAAGGATTATTAGAGTGAATTCCTATAGAAACTAGGCTAAAACCAAAATCTTAACTAGAAACACTGGTCATTTGTCAAAATGATTGTAATTGTCGTTGTCAGCTGTTGTCCAGCGGGCCGATTGCGAATCGACTGCATCTATCATTTAATGACAGCATCAATGTCAAAATATGGTTTTCCTATCACGGTTCGGTGAGACAGTCCACAAAGGATAGATGTGGACAAAAAAATGTTTTGACAGTTCATTTACACTATCGATAAAATTTATTGTATGAAAAATGCTATTGCGGACGCGTTTTGAAGTTTGATGTCATATAAGAACCAAGACAAATGTTACGTCAAATGAGGTTTTCATTGAAACAACTCGAGAGGTGTTTTTATCAGTGACATAAGCTATCCGCAAATCGTTTTACTACTCATATTAATTAAAATAAAGTTATGAAAGGGATTAAAAAAGGCTATAGTAATTCTTCTGCTAGATAAGAAATCAATTATTAATTTTAGAAGCTAGTATAATAGTATAAAAGCATTTTTAGATTAATATAAGTCTCATAAGTACTTTTAAAAGAATATGTGATGACTCTTTCATTAGTAGGTTTGATGCACAGAGTACATTAAATATAGAGGTATACTAACACTGAGAAATGAGAATCACAGAGTACTTTTTACACGCACCTATAACTTCTTGGAGAACAGTTATGTGCATTTTAACTAAATAATTAAATATCATTGCTTTAACGGTGATGGAAAACATCGTGTGGAAACCTGCATGCCTGAGAGTTCTCCAAAATGTTATCAAAGGTGTGTGAAGTGAAGTCTACCAATCCGCATTTGGCCAGCATGGTAGACTATGGCCAAAACTCTTCTCACACTCAAGAGAACCGTACTCTATAGTGAGCCAGCGACAAGCTGAACATAATAGTATACCTTTGACTCCTTTGAGAACAATATGGAGAACTCTCAGGCATGCAGATTTCCTCATGATGTTTCCTTCACCGCTAAATCAAGTTAAGTATAATTAATTGTTTAAAACGCACATAACTCTTAGAGATGCGTACCTAGAATTGAACCCCCAACCTTCAATTATTCAGAGGTGGACATCCTAACCACTAGGCTCTTCGGGGAACTTCTAAAATTATTCCCCAAAGTAATGTCCAAAAGTCAAATCATTTTCTGATTTAATTGATTTAGCTTTGGAAATTACTTTGGAATTTAAATTATTTAGGCAAATAAAACAACAGTTTGATGATTTTTTATGTATTCTTTTATTAAAGTAGATTAGATTCTGACATTTTAATTATATCACCATCTGCTTCTTATAAATCTAATCTGGCACCGTTCATTATTTTATTTGTCTCTGCACGGGGTCCAAGAGCTCGAGTTCACAACATATCCCAATCCATATCTTTGTCAGGATGAAGAAATGAATGCAGCACTGTATCACCTTTGCCTGAAAAAAAATTATGATAACTGAGTAAGTGACCACTGACTGTGTTGCTTAATCTATACCACTAGGCACTACCAGCTTCTGTTTAGGTATGACGTTGTCTGCGAAGACTTTAGAATCAGTGTATATGGTATCTTTGTTACTAATTTAGCTAATCCAAATTGTTTCTTTAAATATTTGTGGTGCGAAGGAGTAAGAAACATCCAAACTTTCATATGAAGAGCAACGTTTTAGGCAGCTCTAGATACATAAGGAAACATACTCGAGAAAGCACTTGTAGTGTGGAGGTACTTACTATGAAGTCATAACCACCAGTAGCAATGGACTCAATTTGTATAATAGGTACTTTATGAAACGCTGTTAAAACTCCTCTAACTTTTCGGAGTTTAATACCATTGTAACAACTAAATATCACTTGCTTAGCTGTGAAGGAAAAGGAAGATCGTGAGGAAACCCGCATGAGAGCCTTTACTTGTATTGAATGATAACATTTGTTAACTTACGAGTTCTAACTTCCAAGCAGCCACAGTCCGTGAATAAAGATCCCAATACTTAGGCAAATCAGTGCCCAGGCATTTGCGTATAAGTTCAGTGAGAAAAACTAAGTCTCCGGAGTCCGAGGAGCAAGCAAAGTTGCAGAATTAATCACAAAAAACAAACGCGTAAACTAAGGAAAAACAACAAAAAATTGTACTTTGTGGTCTGGGGTTCTAAATAGTTACCACAGACTAACTACTTATTTGTAATAAGTAACGTAGCCAAATTTAGGAGACTGTTATGTCCATGTAAATTGCTAGATTACCAAGTGATTACCATAGATATTCGATTTAGTCGGGTTATAAATAGGTCCGTGCTACCAATACGTCATCAAAATGTCGATAATGACCAAATGCGATATAGTGCATTAGTCGTCCGCGATAGCAAATTTATCAACTGTAACGATCACGATTCTTAAGGATATTTCTATTGCGATGTCACATGTCAGTTTACGGCAATCGGCCTGCAGTTGTCACTATCCAAAAACTAGAAACTTGAAAATCTTTGAAATTTGAATTATGTCGATTTCACCGACAATAAAAGGTCGATTTCATATTTCTTTATGAGTGCTTTATGATATGATTTCTTGTTCATAAAATTCACAAGCACAACAAAGTTGTTATTAATTTTCCGACCAGACCAGTGAACAAGTTTACTAGCTAGACAGTACAATTATTTCATTGAGTCATTTTTCTTTGTTTACACTAGCGGCACGCTATGATGGCCGGTTTGACACATTACAATAGTGATGTGGAATGTCAATTTATTCTCGAACAAAAAACAATTAAGTTTTGTTTTTGTACCTGATTAAATAGGTTTAATAAAACAAAAATGTATATGTTTATTTAATTTATTTGAACGAACTGAATATTTGAACGAAAATGAATATACATACTTTATATGCACACAAGAAACATATGAATACAAAAGATACCGAAAAAGGTGCCACAAAAGGCCATAATTAATCAGATTCGTCCATACTACTATTTTCACTGTCGTCACTGCTATCATCACATACATTAATAATTATATGTTCGTTTTCTATAATATTATCTATTTTCACATCTCTTTCATAATCTTCCCTTATTAATTTAACAGTTCTATTCACAACCTTTTCCCAGTCTCCTTTAGTCACATGTTCACAAGCTTCTTCTAATAATTTTAGCATTTTTTTTGTGGTAAATGGGGGTTCTGTATTGTGTCTTGCAGCATATCCCTTAATTTGAGCCCACACCAACTCAATCGCATTATACTCACAATGGTAAGGCGGTAACCGTATAACTCTGTGCCCATGTTCTAATGCTATTTCGTCAATGACGTATCGGATCTTGGTTGGTTTGTTTTCTTTTAAAAGACGTACTAATTCCGCTTTTAACATATTCATGTTTGCATCTACGCCATTTTTACGAAGCCATGCGACGATATCAGCTTTCTTTTGGGATTGGGCAGGTGGCTTGTCAATTTGCATCGAGTGGTATGGGGCGTTGTCCATAATTATAATAGATGGTTCAGGGAGGCTACACAACATTGAGGTAAACCATTCAGTAAACTTTTCTCCATTCATGTCTTCATGATAGTCTCCAGTGGTTTTTGACGCAAAAGCCATGAGAGAACCTTCGACAAACCCGTTGATGGTTCCGGCGTGACAAATTATAAGTCGCGATCCTTTTCCTACAGGAACTTTGGAAGTAGATGCTGCTGTGTCATCGTTCCAAGAACGGCCTACAGTATGGTTAGCATTAAGCCATGTTTCATCCAAGAACACAACATTTTGCCAATTTTTGATTTCTTTCACTTGCCGTAAAAAAGTATACCTTGCCATCGCTATATCAAATCTTTCCATCAATATTTTGCGTTTGTTACATTTTTTGTATCGAAATCCAATGGTCTTCAAAATCTTCGTTAAAGAACTTTCCCCACCGAAGAATAATCCAGCTTCCTTCAGTGAATGCACCAACTTTTTTCTTGTTGGATACTCCTTCTGTAAATAGTAGCCGTAAACATGTCTTCGGATAGCATCGGCATCAAAGCTATCGATGCCTACGACTGGTTTTGCTCGTTTTCTCTTTTTTGGTGTGTGAAGTTTATTTTCTTCTGTGCCAGTCTCGCCATATTTTTTTTTAGTTATCCGTCTAACAGTTCGTTGTCCAATATTAAGCGCATCAGCTACGCGTTCAACCACTGACGTTATAGGTAAAATTGGCCCTCCATTTTGAGCTTCACGATCGAAATAGTTACGAAGGCGTATTAGGAACTCACGTGTCTGACTATTTAGAACAGTTCTCTGCGTACGTTCGGTCATATCGACGAAATCCACAACAAAGGGCTTGAACAGAGTCCAAATTAACGAGCAAGGGTCAACAGTAATGCAGTATCAATATTTGAAATCCAAAGCCAGGTCAAAACTATATCACAATCGCATTGCACTGACAGTTTATACTTTTCGAAGCAACGTCAATTCGAAACTGCTTTGTTTTGCATTGAGCATTGACGCGAGTTTGCCGGAGGTAGTAGTTGTGCTAGCCAGCGATCCTATGTGACGATCGTATTAGATTCCATTTTTAAAAATTTATTGATATTTTTTTGCGATTTCAGAGGTTTGTCCACATAGTGAAAATTGTTCATATTCACAAGTACATTCACCCCTTAAATGGTGCAAACTGATTTTTCTACACTTGTATACATTTAAGAAATCAATTTAATAAATAAATTTTGAGTCCTAAACCTAAAACTACATTCGATAAAATTTATGAATCTCTGCACATCACTATCGTCAATAAAGTAATACAATTATTTCCTTCAAAGTCGTTATCAATTAATACGGAACTTCATGAGCGGACAAACGTCAAACCGGCCATCATAGCGTGCCGCTAGTTTAGTGCCTGCGTTTGGTCAGGATGAAGTTATTGATATTTGTTTTGATTATAAAAACAATAGCCGCAAGTGAACCTCGCGTCGGCCCTGGGTATGATTGCGACTACTGCCAGCCGGAACAAGTGCACATATCCTTCGGATGTAAGTTGTACAGTTGCTTTTAATTTAATTATTCTTCTTCATGTGCAAGGCCGGCAACGCATCGGCGGCTCCTCTGGTGCTGCAAATGTTCATGGGCGGCGGTAATCACTTAACATCAGGTGACCCGCCTGCTCGCTTGCTCGCTATATCTATTTAAAAAAAAAAAAAAAAAAAATGTGCCTCTCCATTACTGAAGAGTGAAGGTCAGCAGTTAGTTGTCTAAACTTCTCCTTGGCCATGGCTAGGCGGAATAGTTCTCCGACTGTTTTTATGCCAGTCCACTCCCTTATTTTACGTAGCCATGACTTCTTCCTTCTTCCCACCCCTCTTTTTCCAACTATTTTACCCATCATAACTATCTGCAGTTGGAGGTACCTATCATGTCTCTAAATATGGCCCAGGTATGAGAATTTAATTTTAGTGTAACTTTGTGGGTCTTTTCTTTAAGGAACCTGAAATATAAACACATACACACACAATCTTTGTAAGTAACTAGGTAATGGGGACACAAAAAAGGCCTCCCTGCATGGTGCTTAGTTATATACCGATCACAAGCACCCGGCGTCCCTGGTTGTAGTACTGGTAGTCCCAGTACTACAAAAACAGATAAGTAGGCTGACTAATCTTTTCACCATGATGACCACCTTTAAGACCAAGCTACCCATGCTTTTTGGGCTGCCCGTGTTTGAGGTGACCATCGACTCAAAAAGAAGAACATTAGGTAACGTTAAGTTATATGTAGATACTAGCTAATGCTCACGACTGAGTCCACATGGACTACATAAATTTCAAACCCCTTTTTCACCCCCTTAGGGGTTGAATTTTCAAAAATCCTTTCTTAGCGGATGCCTACATCATAATAGCTATCTGCATGCCAAATTTCAGGCCGATCCGTCCAGTAGTTTTAGCTGTGTGTCAGTCAGTCACCTTTTCCTTTTATATATTATAGATAACTTAACATTACCTAGATGCCTATGTTACCATCACAAAGTTCAAATTCTGATTTGTTCTGATACAATTCCTTGTTTTATTTAGTCAGTTTTCTAGATTTCCATTTGTCTTCGAGATTTCAAACAAAGAAAACTTGTTTAGGTACATTTGTAATCTATGTTGTTGACTTAATATAGTTTGTTTACATATTTAACCAGGTCTAATTGTGATACCCTCAATGACACTACAAGTACATATATGTAGATAGGTAATTAAATGAAGTTTTGCTCTAAGATAATAGTTATCTGGGCTACATAAACTGTTACTTTTAAAATGGCAAAAGATAAGTCAAATAATTTTCAAATCTTTAGCATAGCATGTTCTCTTTTAAACCGGGTTCTATTTTTGCCACAAGTTATTTTATTTATACTTCCTCTGATTAAAAGAAAGCTTTTCTAAATATATTAAAGAAAAAAGTGACTGACTGACTGACTGATCTTTACTAGTTTATTAATATAAAGAATGGCGCTGATTCTGTTGTTTTTGGCTAAAATAAATTTAGATTATCTGCATCCTTTTTTTTTTAATTTTGGTACAAAAGAACGGAACATGATTTTTACATTTAAAGACTCTTAATTTTAGTGCATGCTACAAATTTAAAGGATATGTTCGCGAGTGGCAGCTTAAGTCACTAGGTTTGACGGCTCTAAATTTAACTTTCCTTTGTACACAATCTCTAAACTAAACTAAAATATCACGTCTAAATCTATTGCTATCCCTTTCATAATGTTGCTTGCGGAAAAGGAAAGCACTAGATTTAGACCTGTTAATTTAGTTTAGTTTAGAGATTGTGTACTAGAGAATCGGCCCCACTGTCAAGCTATGTCTGTCCTTTTCATATTATATTAGTAAGAAGAGGATGTGAATGCTCTAAAAGTTATTTGTGCTCAGAATCAGAACCAATATCCTTTTACAGCGAACACCAACGACATAGTGGTGACATGGACCACATACAACGACACACAAGAGTCACGCGTGCAGTACGGAGAGAAGGGCATGGATAAGGAAGCTGTGGGGTTCAGCACCGTGTTCACAGACGGTGGGAAACTGAGGAGGAAGATGTGGATCCATCGCACGCTGCTGCCTGATCTGAAGTTTGACACTAGATATGGTAGGTAACAAAGAAACTTGAATGTAACTGAATTAATCCATAGTAACTAATGATATAAATGCGAAAGTATGTCTGTCTGCTAGCAGCTGTTCACAACCCATCTGTTTAACTGATTTTGACTAAATTTGGTACAGAACTAGCTTACATCACCCACCATTTTAACTTTTTGTGTCAAATTTCATGTCAAAAGTACAATTTTAGTCCTTATTACAAAGGTGAACCATACTTTTGACATGACAGTTCACCCATAGAGTTAAAATGGTGCATGAACCAAAGCTTATATAGTGAAACTAACAAACTAGGCACCTTATTGGCTGAGCAGCGCGTATATATCCCATTGTTGATATGAGTGAGTGAGACAGAATATAGTTTCGCTTTTCTAGGGTGCACTAAACACAGTTTTTGTTGATTTCCAGTGTACCATGTGGGTTCAGTGTACGGATGGTCGGAGGAGTTTACCTTCAAGACTCCCCCAAGCGGCGAGGATTGGACGGTCCGAGCTGCCATCTACGGCGATATGGGCAACAAGAACGCGCACGTAAGTTAACATTGTAACTTCTATGAAACAATGCCACTTTACCACTATGTGGCACAGAACAGTGAGAAAGGTGTGGAATGCCCTTCTGGTGTCCGTGTTTCCTGGAATGTATAACTTTTAAGGCAAGAGCGAATAGGGATCTTCTAGGCAAGCGCGCTCCAACATAGACCTGATCATTCCTTTTTATTAAGCACTAGCTGATGCGACTTCGTACGCATGGATTTAGGTTTTTGAAAATCCCGTGGGAACTCTTTGATTTTCCGGGATAAAAAGTAGCCTATGTCACTCTCCAGGTCTTCATCTGTACCTATGCAAAAATCACGTCAATCGGTTGCTCCGTTGCGACAACTGAAGTCTAACAAACAAACCAACAAAAAAACACACTTTCGCATTTATAATATGGGTACTGATGATTGATGAAGCCTATCTTGTAAAAACATAATATGTTTCTCCAGTCTCTATCGTACCTGCAAGACGAGGTCCAGCGCGAGCACTTCGACGTGATCCTGCATGTGGGCGACTTCGCCTACGACATGGACACCGACGACGCGCTAGTGGGCGACGAGTTCATGCGCCAGATACAGCCGCTCGCCGCCTACCTGCCCTACATGACCTGCCCCGGCAACCACGAGTCCAAGTAGTAAGTTGAAGTGAAACTTCTTTAGTACCTACCGAAAAAAGACAAACACATTATGGTTTACATTTCATACTTTAGTTACCATAAGCGTCTCGTGTCGTGCCACTGCAAATCACCCACTGTGCTAGTTCAAGGTCGGAGACCTTTTGACGTGACACCAACTGTAGCTTACATGAATACAGTACCAGGAGTGCATATTGACACAAGAGACTCATAGTTGAAGCTAGCTTCAGGCACTATAGAAATTTCCATACATTTTTATGCACGAGAGTATATAAAGTGTTTTATGGAAACTTCTAGTACCCTGAGCCTAGCCTCCTACGCTCCTTTGCTCTCCTGGTACTTTATTCATGTAAGTTACAATTTGTGTCACATCAAAATATCTCCAATCTTGTATTTGCGCAGTGAGTGAAATAATAAATCGGTCTGCATATTTGACGTCTTGCTAAAAGGTCTCTGACCTTGTACCTGCGCAGTGGTTGACTTGTCGATATATGGCTAGAGCATACATAACGACCAGAAGAGGTGAAGTATGAGAGCGAGCTCACCCAGGTCGCGGCCGCGTATATTTGTTTCATTTCCATTCAATCGAGATGAAAAGTAGAGTGTTTAAATTAGGACTAAAAACCCATTCACTTATACTACGCCTTGGGTCAGATCTGACCCAGCACGTGACCAAGGCTGTCGATGCCTTGGGACAGATCTGTCCACGTCTTTCCACGCAGATGCGGTCGTGTTTCAGGCGATTTTAAGCTTTATGTTTATAGAAATAGAGTGTAATATTCTTTGCGTATGAATTTGAATGAACCAATTAACCACAGGAAACATTCACTCAAACCTAATAATAAAAATAATAATATTAAAAAGCTAAGTTCATACCAATGCAAATGTGTTTAAAAAAAATCATTCAAAGTCATAACGCGCGGTTCTGTGACAAGACAGGTGGCACGTACGAGGCATCCGACCGTAAATTTATTGGGCATACAACTTGAAATATTGGGTATTTGACTCCAATTTTTTTATTACTTTATTATAAACTAGGATAAAAATAATGACGTAAACTGAAAAAACTAATTAAATCGATCGAATGATAAAAAAGTTATAAGCATTTAAATATTTCTGATTAGACAGAGATAGCAATATAGAATTATAACGTCATTTTGACAAATGCCATAGTAGCTCCGTGCGGTTTCATATAAATTTTCGTTTTGCGAGAAAGGGATAGAAGACCCTCCCACTCCAAAATTAAAATACATGTAACTTTGTAAATATTTGTTGAATTTTAATATTTTTTCAACGTACGTCATTATTTTCATCCTAGTTTATAATAAAGTAATAATATTTATCAAATTCAAAAGTAGTAAAATACCCAATTGGGATGACAAGTCATTGCAAAAGTTCATTTAACATGTCCAGCAACTTCAGCAACTACCGCAACCGGTTCTCGATGCCCGGCCCCCACGAGAGCCTGTTCTACTCGTTCGACCTGGGCCCCGTGCACTTCGTCTCCGTCTCCACGGAGCTGTACTACTTCCTGCAGTACGGGCTCAAGATGCTCGTCAACCAGTACGACTGGCTCCGGCGGGACCTGGACATAGCCACCAAGCCTGAGAACAGGTAACCCATCACCGGCTCATTACCCGCTCTCCTATCAGAATGAGTAGGGTTTGGTCATAGTCCACCACACTGGCAAAGTGCAGATTGGCAGACTTCACACACCTATACAACGTTATGGAGAACTCTCAAGTATGGAGGTTTCCTCACTATGATTTCCTTCCTAGTCTCAGCAAGTGATATTACCTCACATAACTCCGAAAAGTTAGAGCCCCCCAACCCCTGTAACTACAGTACCCAGCAGGAAATATTGCACATCGAACTTTAGAAAGAGATAACGGTCTTGTCGAGCGTCGTCTTTGTCGTTGAGACCGAGCGTTACATATAGCTAGCTATGTGTGACAGAAACGACGATCTAAGCCGAATCCGTCTAAAGTTAACAAACTTACATTAACTATTGAAGCGATTTGCTTCCTCATTTCTAATTCGAACCACTAAGATTTGCAACACCCTTCCAGCATCTGTTTTCCCCTCCAATTATAACATGGGTACCTTCAGGTCAAGAGTGAATAGGCATCTTCTAGGCAAGCGCACTCCATCTTAGGCTGCATCATCACTTGCCGCCAGGTCTGATTGCAGCCAAGCGCTGGTCTATAAATTTATAAAAAAAAGTTTGATGTTCAGTATTTTTCGCCAGGTACTATAATTAAATTTTATATTTCAACTAGCTGATGCTCACGACTTTGTCTGCGTGGATTTAATTCCCTTTTTAAAATCCCGTGGGTACTGTACGATTTCCGAGATAGAAAGTGTGTGTGTGTGAGAGTAAGTGATGTTGGTGGTTTAAGATGGAAGCAGGCTAACTTGGAAGGGGCATGGAAGTTTCAATAAACCCGTATCCCTGATCGGTTTACACACGGCATCGTGTCGGTCGGTTAAACGTGAACGTCTCAGTGATGCCATCTCGAGTTCGCTATTTCAGAAAACTCTCATTAAAAACTTGTGGTGTATAAAGATTGTTGGGATGGGCAGGGACAACCTTCCACCTCCCATGGCATCTCGGCTGTATGGGCCGAATCGCGGGAGGGCGCCCGTTCGGTACTTGCTCTTGGCGTTTTCCCCCGGGGTGCCTTCTTGTCTCCCTACAAATTTGGGGATGGACAATCTAAATTGGGGTGTTTGACTCCAGGGCCGCGCGCCCCTGGCTGGTAGTGATGGGGCACAGGCCCATGTACTGCAGCGACGCGCGCCCCGACTGCGCCGTGCGCGCGCTGCCCAACCGGGTTGGCCTGCCGCTGCTCGGCTTCGGTGAGTGGAGAGGGCTCTAGCTCACTGGGGGCCTTATTCACTGCGCAGTACGAACCACGCGAAAGTACTCGTGTCTGTAGAAAGTACTCTGGCTAGTTGACGCGGAATTTAGGCAACTTTTTCTTAGCGCGAATGTGAGGCAAACACGTTTTGAACGAGGCCCTCGGTTGTTGCAGACAGAAGCGTCCCTGGATAGTGTTGTACGGGCATCGTCCGATGTACTGCAGCAATTCCGACGACATCGACTGCAGCGTGGAGTACACGAGGAGGGGCTTGCCTTTCCTGGGGGTGTATAGTAAGTTGTTACACACAGAAGCGTCCCTGGATAGTGTTGTACGGGCATCGTCCGATGTACTGCAGCAATTCCGACGACATCGACTGCAGCGTGGAGTACACGAGGAGGGGCTTGCCTTTCCTGGGGGTGTATAGTAAGTTGTTACACACAGAAGCGTCCCTGGATAGTGTTGTACGGGCATCGTCCGATGTACTGCAGCAATTCCGACGACATCGACTGCAGCGTGGAGTACACGAGGAGGGGCTTGCCTTTCCTGGGGGTGTATAGTAAGTTGTTACACACAGAAGCGTCCCTGGATAGTGTTGTACGGGCATCGTCCGATGTACTGCAGCAATTCCGACGACATCGACTGCAGCGTGGAGTACACGAGGAGGGGCTTGCCTTTCCTGGGGGTGTATAGTAAGTTGTATTTGAGGAGCTGCCGAACAAAACGGTATTTTGCGGGAGTAGAAAAAACCCGAATGAAAGTTGCCTCAACTTAACTGTATCTAATTGTACCGTTTTGATTGAATTCACGAACATCGGATTCCATTTTTAGCCCAGTTTCAGGGACCGAAATCATGAACTTTGGACTATTATCACTATCTTACAAATCCAACAAGTGACAATCAAAAAGTGTACAATGTAACCTATTCATCCATATTAATATTATAAATGTGAAAGTGTGTCTATCTGTCTGTCTGTCTGCAACAGTTTAGATTTTTGGTACAGAGTTACATCTCAGTGATGGACATGGGCAACTTTGTAACCCAAAAATTCAAAGAGTTCCCACAGGATTAAAAAAATCTAAATCCACGCAGATGAAGTCGTGGGCATCATCTAGTTTTGAATAAATGATTCAAGTGAACATCTTTGAAATTCTCCTTTATAATTAGACCCGGAATATGAAAAGGTCATATTGATGCAGTTGCCATTTTGGATTTCAAGAATAATACCATATTCGTTTTCAGCCACCCTGATAACCTTGAAAATGGCACCTATAATGCGAAAATGACCAATTGTTGCGGCATCATCTAGTTTTGAATAAATGATTTAACTTTAATTACAGGTTTTAGGTCATTTTGCCTGTATGTGTTCTGACACGCTCTTGACCAGTTTTTATCTTCATCACCAGGTCTGGAGCCGCTGCTGAAGGAGTACGGCGTGGACCTGGTGATCTGGGCGCACGAGCACAGCTACGAGCGCACGTGGCCGCTCTACGACGGCAAAGTGTACAAAGGTCTCAAGGAACCGTACCTTAACCCCAGGTAATACGACAACTTTTGCTAAACCTACTAAAATAAATTCCTAGAAAGCGTCTAGACTGCCACAAACAGTTTGATTTTAAAAATTGCAATTTGCTACACCGTTAACCCGAATTATAAGTCCCGCAAATTGCTAATGCGCGTGGCCGCCATTATAGTGACGTCAGCACTAGACTGAAGTTTCGAGCTGATGGTATGTATTTTTTACTTAAATATACGTCAAAATGACATCATTTCGATGTTAATGAGACATGGTTCCAGCGCAATGGCAATTTGCGGGACAGATATAATATGGGATAGATCATGATTTTCTTATTTTACTAATATTAGTCATGCCATCCGAAACTACAGCACTAAGCATAAGCAAAATTATTTTGAAAAAGTACACCCATCCATAAATTCCAAATTCACTCAAATACTAACGTCTACTAAATACGTGGGTAAAGCCGGTTTTCTCCTACATGTATAATTGTTATATATATTATATTATTTTGTATTTACAGAGCGCCGGTGCACATCGTGACCGGCTCGGCCGGGTGCCAAGAAGACACTGACAAATTCCAGCGTAAGTCCTTTATAGCTTCATCATCATGATCAACCCATCTCCGGGTCTCCGGCTCACTACAGAGCACAAATAATTAGTAAATAAGTAATATTTAGGTCTAGTTTTGAGTGTTTGAATAATACTATGTAGACTTACGAAAGCCACATAGTCACACTAGTGACTCAGCTCTTCAAATGAGAATTAAAAAAAACAACACTGAAGTCACCAATGTGTATTTGTTGTCTAGCAAATCCCCCGGCGTGGTCTGCGTTCCGCTCCGCCGACTACGGCTACACGCGCTTCGCGGCGTACAACCGCACGCATCTCTACATCGAACAGGTCAGTCGAATAGAATAGAATAATGTTTATTCGAGGTATATAGGTGGTACATGGTGTAGGCAATATCGTCCTGTACAGCAGTGCAACACCTCGAACAGGTAGGCCACTCAGCTTGTGTTGCGACGTCGGGCCCCTCAGACACAAACCTCTAGAGCAAACATCTGAGGTACCAGACGCCCCAACGCTGATTTTCAGTGACCGCCTTTTAATTATTACCTATAAACGTCAGTGGCATCTACACTAATATTATAAAGAGGAAAACTTTGTTTGTTTGTTTGTTTGTTTGTTTGTTTGTTTGTTTGTTTGTTTGTACTGAATAGGCTCAAAAACTACTGGACCGATTTTAAAAATTCTTTCACCATTCGAAAGCTACATTATCCACGAGTAACATAGGCTATATTTTATTTTGGAAAAAAATAGGGTTCCGTAAGATATTTGGGTTTTTCGGACACAAGGTGTAAAAAATCAACCAGAAAAGTTACTTATTTTGCGTACGCTGCCTAAACTATAAAAGATAGAACCATAAAATGTTCTAATTAATTGTAGATCTTATAAATATCTACAAAAAAGTCCGCGACACACTATACCCATCTATGTCGAGTGAGGCACAGCAACCATTTTTTTATTTAAAAATCTTGAATTTTTTTTGGACTACATTTAAACGCGTTTATTTTACTCATGCTATTAATCCTTATCAAAATAAATGATTTCATCAATAAGAACAGTTTATGGAGATAATATTTGGTCTTTGAATGATTAAAATTGGACGTTTGGTTTTGAAGTTATGGCGAAATTAAAATATTACGATTTCTGCTGCACGGCCCGTTGTATTATATAAAGAGGTAATGTCGTTAAGTTTGTTTGTAGGGGGTAATCTTTAGAACTACTGAACCGATTTTAAAAATTCTTTCACCAGTAGAAAGCTACATTATTCCTGAGTGACATAGGCTATACGGGATCTTTAATATTATATAAAGAGGTAATGTCGTTAAGTTTGTTTGTAGGGGGTAATCTTTAGAACTACTGAACCGATTTTAAAAATTCTTTCACCAGTAGAAAGCTACATTATTCCTGAGTGACATAGGCTATACGGGATCTTTAAAAACCTAAATCTACGCGGGCGAAGCCGCGGGGATCAGCTAGTAGAATATATAAAGTTGGCGAGTAAATGGAAAAATAAAATGAAATAAAGTGTTTTAAGTTTTTAAATTTAAGGTGCTTTAGGACATAAAAGAAGAAATAAGCAATAATACATTGAAATAGATGTTGTAAATTGTAAGAATAGGAAAATTGTACGATAGTTTTTTTTTTTTTTTTGTATAATAAAGAAAAATAAATAAAAAATAAATACAGTACACACCCACACACACACACACACCAGCAGAAACTACTTTGAGCCGCCAATCCAGATTGGCGTGAGTGACTCCCGGTTCCCGACAGCAGCTGCACAGGAGGGAATCTCCAAAGCCCCCTCCTTTCATTACTTATACAGGTACAGTACGCGGCCAAAAGTGATGAACATCGATCGATCGATCTTTAGAGATTTGTCTACAAAACTCCTCCATCTCCTGACATGACGTTTCGGCTTTGTAGAGCGTTGTCTCTGTCACTCATACCTATATGATGTTTCGTCGGTCTCAACGTTACAGAAAGTTTTCTACAAATTTGCTATCTCCCTCTAAAGGTCGATGTACATTACTTTCGGCTGCGTACTGTACCTACTTAGGACTATTAGCTTGCCCCCGTGCCATACATTTTCTAATATTTATGACCTTTTTAGGGTTCCGTACCTCCAAATGAAAAACGGAACCCTTATAGGATCTCTTTGTTGTCTGTCTGTCAAGAAACCTACAGGGTAGTTCCCGTTGACCTAGAATCATGAAATTTGGCAGGTAGGTAGATCTTATAGCTGACATTTGGGGAAAAATCTGAAAACCGTGAATTTAGGGTTAGATCACACAAAAAAAATTAAGTTGTGGTCATGAACTAATAATTAGTATTTTCAACTTTCGAAGTGAGTGACTATATTAAGTGGGGTATCATATGAAAGGTCTTCACCTGTACATTCTAAAACAGATTTTTATTTATTTTTATGCATCATAGTTTTTGAATTATCGTGCAAAATGTCGAAAAAATACGACTGTAGTACGGAACCCTCATTGCGCGAGCCTGACTCGCACTTGGCCAGTTTTTTTTTATAGAATGCAAAGCTTGTTTATTGCTTTTCAGTTACCAGTTACTATTTATTTATTGACGGTCGGGTTTTTTAGTTTTTTAATTACGTAATAGGCTACTTGACAATTTTTTTAAGTTGGTCTTAAATGGTTAATATTTGTCCTATTATATCAAAAAAATTAACACTATATTTTTTTGCGCCCTAAAAACCGTAAAACTTTAATTTAAAAAAATATTTTTCTTAGACAGGTGAAAACACTGTCGGCCATGTTTGGCCGATAGATTATCTGTGCTCTGACGTCATGCATTTAAACAACAGTATAACCACAGGGTTATACTGTTGTTTACAAATGCATGACGTCAGAGCACAGATAATCTATAAAAAATATTTTTTTATAGATTATCTTTATTAAAAAAGATCTTTAGAAAAATATTTTTTTAAATTAAAGTTTTACGGTTTTTAGGGCGCAAAAAAATATAGTGTTAATTTTTTTGATATAATAGGACAAATATTAACCATTTAAGACCAACTTAAAAAAATTGTCAAGTAGCCTATTGAGTCATCAGATCCTAGGTCTTCTGCTCCATACATTTTTGCCAGTTCTTCTCTAACACAGTAATTTCTCCGTTGCAGGTGGACGTGGACCTGAAAGGACAAGTGATAGATTCTGTGTGGATTGTGAAGGACAAACACGTGCCCTACCAACTTTAACTCTAATGGGATAAAATACTCCAAAAATATATTATAGATATCATTTTGTATATACTTAATACGTATAGTTATTGATAAGTGTAGTTTTTAGTTGCAAAATAATTTTTTAAATTAAATTTTTGTTAATCTGTGTTATTATGTTACCAAAGATCATTTACGCAAATTGATTTTTTTTAATAAAATTAGGTTTTATTTCAAAACTGTGTTTTTTTAAAAGTAGAACGTGTTTATCTTGTAGGTCTAGCACCGATTATGTTTAGCTTTGATACCTAAGGGCGATACGCACTCATCCGATCCGAGTCCGTGAAAATACGTTCCGAAGTAGTCATAGAGCTATTTGTATAGTAGCTTATGAGATAATGACGTAGATATTTCTATACCCGTATTTTCACAGATTCGGATCGGATGAGTGCGTGATCGCTCTAATGCACATAGTATAGTACGCGACAGGTCGAGATGGCAATCGGGATATAAGGTGGGGGGACGCCCGCCACACCCGCGCTATATGAATCCCGCACCGGTTTTGCGCGGGGGCTGTGCGGGTATGCGGGGCGGCCCCACCCCGATTGCTACCTAGTACTACAGTGCGACAAGGCTCTCTTGGCACTTGAATGACATTGACAGGGGGGCGCTGTTGGAGAACAAAGGCTTAGAATATTCAAACAAGAACATAGGAGACACTTGACGGCAACGTTAGTTCCGATGTTCGCCACGCGAAACCTAGGTGTAACTGTGGCCTAACAGCGGCGTCCTCAGACTATTTTTCGTGTTATCGTGATTCGTGACACCAATTTCAACTGCATGTCAAAGTTCATAAAGCTGATTTTAAAATGTAGTTAAAAAACATATATTATGGTACAAGTGTGTATCTCTAGTATCTCAATCATAGATAATATACTAATACGGGTAATCTCAATGGTGCCTCAGCATTAGTTGGTGATTACCGCTGAGGCACCATTGAGATATCTTAAGATAGCCGAGGACGGACGGAGGATCAATACACACGTGTATCATATGACGTTTTTCAACACACTCGTGAAGAAAATAATTTTCTTCACAATTAGTACTTGTAGATATTTTAATTAATAAATAACTGTAATTTTAACAGTGAAAACGAGTTGTGAAAATTTTCGCAATGGCGGGAAAAATTTATCAATTTTCTTATGCGCGCGCAACTTACTATGGCGATCGGCCATAGACGAAAAGAATGAGGTTTCCTTTTTTCTGGCTTTTCGTGGATAGCGTTTTAGCCACGTACATACCAAAGGGGGAATTTCAAGGTTTCTTTATTACAGAAAAATAAAAGTTATATTTGAGTGAAAGTTTTATTTATTAAACACATACCTACAAGTTTAAATTATCTATTTAAATACGAAGTTGCATGAAATGAGCAAGCAATAGGTAGTTACATTAATTTATTTTCAACACACTCGCTCATAAAGTGACTCTAATTTCACCGCAATTAGGCACATATGACACTTATAATCAAACTGTTACTTTTTCATTGATATTATTCACATGTCAGTTATAGAGTTTTTATTTTATTAGTGGAGTTGCTTTGTTTTTAAAAAAGTTTCGATACAAAAAATATCCATAAAAGAATAATAGTACAAATAAATTGTACTAACGTACCTATTGCTTGCTCATTTCATGCATATTTAAAATTGATAATTTCGATTCACATTATTACCTATATCACAAGTCTAGTCAAGATCTAAAGGTACACAGTCGTTTCTTATAAATAATATTGATCAAGATAGGTACTATAAAGAAACCGGCCAAGTGCTAGTTATAGAGAATCAGACTCGCGCACCGAGAGGGTTCCTTACCTTGTGGAAGGAATATTATGAAATTAATGATTAGACCCATTGTCAGACGGCAATATAGACAACTAACAGATACCCCCGACTCCGTACGCGTGGATTTAGGTTTTTAAAAATCCCATGGAGACTCTTTGAACCTGCGGGATAAAAAGTAGCCAATCATTTTTCAGGTCATAACATATATCCATGCGAAAAATGACGACGATCCGCGGGGTGATTACGTATCTCGCGACAGGCGTAAATCTCGCGATCATTGCTGTCAAACGTCCGGCTAGAGTGAAACAGCAATAGCCACAAAGCAAAATAAGAAGAAGAGGAAAGAGACAGCAAATGAACTGTCGCATTGCTACTGCTGTCGTACGTAATCAACCCCCCGGTGCCACGTTGCGGCGTGTTTGAAGGACAAACCAACAAACAAACACTTTCACATTTATAGTATGGGTAGCGATTGGGTAGGTGACGGACAAGATTTCACAATCATAAACTTTGGAAAATGAAAAAACTTAATGATGAAATCAAAATAGCTTATGACAAGATACAAAATATAAAAATCACCATACCTATATTATATATTTATCAAAACTTAATAATGAATCAAAATAGCTTATGACAAGATATAAAAATCGCCCATAATACTTATGGGCGCCCATACTTATCAAAAACGGATTAGAGACAAGAGTTTGGTATTACGATTTTTTTGTAAATTAATCATTGTAGGTATGTTCTACAACTAAAAAATAAAGAGATAAATCGATATCTGGTATTTGTTATACTTAGATCTAGAACAACAAATAATAGAATAAATAGAAAGCGTAATTCGCTTGTATAGAGAAGCGCATGTGATGTGTAATGTGACCTTATATTGTGAAACGCAAAAATCACTAGGTATTATAAATGCGAAAGTGTGTTTGTTTGTTGGTTTGTGGGTTTATTGGTTTGTCCTTCAATCACGTCGCAACGGATCGACGTGATTTTTGGCATGGGTATAGTTTACGACCTGAAGAGTGACATAGGCTACTTTTTATCCCGGAAAATCAAAGAGCTCCCACGGGATATTTAAAAACATAAATTTACGCGGGCATCAGCTAGTAAAGAATAAAGAACAGAAGAAAAAATCAGACCTCCTGAGCATGAAAAGCGCGAACAAAAAATTTGTTTCATCGCATCTAGTGATAGGACAACCTCCTTATAGGTATAGGAATATTAAAATCTTTATTAGGTTTCATAAGACCGTTATTGATAAAAAAACTACCATTTAAGATAAACTAGATGATGCCCGCGACTCGAGGACGACCTCGTGGATTTAGGTTTTTAAAAATCCCGTGGGAACTCTTTAATTTCCCGGAATAAAAAGTAGCCTTTGTTCTTCCCCGGGGCGCAAGCTATCTCTGTACCAAATTTTATCAAAATCGGTTGAACGGATGACCCGTGAAAAGCTAGCAGACAGACACACTTTCGCATTTGTAATAAGTATTAGTTTGAAGTATGGATAATGCCCACCAACGTTTTTAGCGGGTATAATACACTTGGCCAGTTTAATTTGTCATCATAATTTGAACAATGTTAGTATCCACAAAAAAAAAATCAAATAAAGTCATTTTCTTATAATAAAGTAACAAGATACTAAAAACAATCTTATGAGCGAATAAAGAGATCAACGGTACTATGCGTTTCAAATGAGAAGAGAGGTGCCATGACGCTAGCCATACATGATCAAGTTTACGGCTGCGCGATTGCGGTAGGATGACAGCTACAATGTCACGATCGCAATCACCTCTGATTGGTTGACGCTCGTACACTACTGGCTACAATGCATTGTTGCACCAAGAATCGCACAAATTCAGTCAATCACAACAATTGAGATTGTAATAATGATTGATGCTTTACGTAATCGCCCTACAGGTCAAGTTTGTATGACATCATGCATATTTGAAGCCTTCCACTGGACTACCACATCACTTGCTTTGACGGTGAAGGAAAACATCGTGAGGAAACCTGCACACCTCAGAGTTCTTCATGTTCTCTTGAAGTCTGCCAATCCGCTGGTAGACTATGGCCCAACCCCTTCTCATTCAGAGGGGAGACCCTTGCTCTGTAGTGAGCCGGCGATGGGTTGATCATAATGACTAAACTGGATCGTGTATCGTAGTTCAAATGAAGAAAAATGTGTTGAGTTGATGTGCGTGTTGTAGAATTGAACTGAATTGAGTTTCATTGTCGATATATATTTTGGAAAATAACATAAATTTTTATATTAAAAATAATTATAATATGTATAACATCATTTTAAGAAAAAACTATGTTAATGGTTTACTGTTTAATAAACCATAAACATAGTATAACAAAATTGTTTTAGTAATAGATGTTTTATTTTCTTTAAAATCGACGACATGGTTCCTTAGACCAAATTCATGTACATATCTAATAGTGAACGTTTTCGCCTCACTGCCCACCATAGAGCAGAAACAAAGAGGAGTTGGCCTAAGCAACTGTGCACTGTGATTTTCAACTAGGTCCTGACGTCATCACTGTGGGCGGGGCCTTAGTTAGTATGCTGTCTGCGTTCGTCAGGTTCACATATATTGAGACTCGTAGTATCGGTGTGTTTTCGCGTTTTTAAGAACAAAAGGATGAAGTGTTGTGTTTTATCGTGTCAAAGTTATTCAGACAGACGTTCTGATGCTATGAATGGTATCACATTTCATTTGTAAGTAATTTTATACGTAATTTCTACACTTATTGACATCTAGTGTGAGATAGCTGAACTATGTAGTGACATCAATATATCGATGTTAGGTCGCTAAGCGAGTAGTTTTGCTACTAACCCGCAGATGGAAAATTGAGAAGTGGGCGGCGTTTCACAACCCCTCACCCCGCAAAATGTCACTCGATATTTCATAGGGAAATCTTAATACAACATCTCCTCTTTGTTTCTGCTCTATGCTGCCCACTCTCGAAGTATTACCGTATAAGTTCGATAGGCGCAAGAGTTACAAAGTAAGTAGCCGATGGCTTTCACATCACATTTGAAACGCATAGTATATGGGCTGAGCTGCAATCCGAAGGTTGCAGTGCCTCAACCATTCTACTGCCCTTTTTCTAAAAAGCAGTCAAATGCAAAAAGTGCAAAAAATGTAGGTTTTTTTAAAAACTGATGCTTTTAACAAATAAAGCCCAAGGTTTTTAGTTTGTTTTTAGTTAGACCTTAGGAACTTTTTTAGAAACATTAGTTTTTAAAAATTCCCATGTTTTTTGGTGAGAGCTCAAAAACTACTTTTTGCAGTTAACCGCTTATTAACGTGTTTCTACTGCAATTAGACATTTCTCCTGTTGCCCCTCCAGTTGCCCTGATTCCTGCCCCTATAATGATAATTCTGCCTAAAGTTCTGTTGGACATTCCTCAAATTTTGGTTACGCCTGTAATTCTTCCTCACGCCATTCAGCGGAGGACGATTCTTCTTCTTCCCAACGGGACTGTGGTCAGGTGTTTCAGTCAAAAGTTTCTTCAAAAAAATTCTTTCGTTATCGTTTTCGTAAATAGATGCAGCTCTTCGTATCTGTGCCGAGATCGTCAGCCCTAACTTAGCGTGCACAGCCATCGCACAGTTGCGATTGTGCTGGAAAGGGTCTTGTATGCACATAGCCGTGTCCAGCCTCAACGGTTTCAGTTTTTTGTCGCCTACGTTTGTTTTGTACTGTGCGAAAGTCGATGGGACATTTTCCACTTTCGCGAACAGTTCTCGGGCTACCGGCCTACCTAAATACGGAGAAACTATATATTTGTCAAACTCAAAAGTCTTATAGTACTTGAAGAATTCACCTAAAAGTTCATACATTGATTTATCATCTTTAATTGACCGATCCAGTGTGCTGAAGGCAGAATTCCACTCATCGATGTTCTCTTCTACATTTTCCTGGAGGTCCACTACCGGACTCATCACATTGATTTGCTGGAGGAAGAATATGACTAGCAAGGTCAAAGAGTAGCTGGACATGAGGTTGGTGCCGGTCAAATGATGGATTTTGGACCAGTATTTGATGAGTATTGCTAGATGTAAGGCCTTTTTGTTGGAGTTCAATAGATATGTGATAAGGTTGCTGTTGGCTACGCCGGCGGGGCTGTTGAAGCTGAGGTCGCAGTAGACCTGCGTGGGCACGTGGAACACCTGCACGATGGGCACCTTGGCGTGCACTATCGCGAAGGCGTGCTGGAACAGATGCTTGTGTCGCATCAGTATGTTCTTGGCCTTGACGACGAAGGACTTCTCGGGCGGGTGCAGCCAGGGCGGCAGTTGTATGTAGCAGTCCACGTCGCTGGTCCGGAGCCCCAGTCCCGTCACTATGGAGCCAAATGCCAGGACTTGGATATCTGTAAGGGAAGTTGAAGTTTAGGGGGTATCTGAAAACCGCGAATTTGTGGTATGTAACCACAAATTCGCGGTTTTCAGATTTTCAGATTGATTTCAAGAAAAAAATTTAAATGTGTTCATGAACAAATATTGCAATTTTCGACTTTCAAAGTACAAAGATTGCTGTAACAAGTGGGGTATCATAATATAAAAGAGCTTTACCTGTACATTCTAAAACAGATTTTTATTTATTTTTAGGCATAATTTAGGTTTTTGATTTATCATGGAAAATGTCGTAAAATACGACTGTAGTACGGAACCCTCAGTGCGCGAGTCTGACTCGCACTTGGCCGGTTTTTCAAAGTACCCACTTTGAAAAACCGGCCAAGTGTGGTCTTGAAACATTACTTTTTCAAGACCACATCAAACAAAGAAACGGTCAATGAAATTATACAATAGTTAAGTTACATTCATATTTGTTAATCTGGTGGGAGGCATCGGCCGTGGCTAGTTACCACCCTACCGGCAAAGCTGTGCCGCCAAGCGATTTAGCGTTCCGGTAGGATGCCGTGTAGAAACCTAAGAGACATGGGTTTAATAAAAACTGTCATACCACTTCCAGGTTAGCCTGCTTCCATCTTAGACTGCATCATCACTTACCACCAGGTGAGATTGCAGTCAAGGGCTAACTTGTATCTGAATAAAAAAACATATAATGTATGCTCATGTGTAGAAGATATAGCGCTCTATAAATGTGACCAGGAGGGTCATAGTGTGCACTTGAGATATAATATTGTACCTATGTAACATTTATCTTCTTCTTTTTACCCAACTGCGGCAAAGTCCAAAGAAGAGTTATGTGTTTGACCTGTATGTATGTGTGTCTGTTCCTATATCCACTTGTAAGTACGGCTTAACCGATTTTGATAAATGATACGTCATTATATTTGTCTTGATGGCGCGAGTGTTACTACGAATTTAGGTCAACGGAAAGTACTCTGTTAAGACCTGTCAAGGGAATCTAAACCTACAGACATGACAGACAGACAGCCCACAAAGGGATCCTTTAAGGGTTCCTTATTCTTTGAACCCTAAAAACACAAAGAAAGAAGAATATAAATAAAATACCTTTCCATACGGGGCTGAGCACATGGTATAGATCTGTAATAAGACCGTTGAATCTTTCCACTTCCTCCCGCTGCAGGCGAATATGCTCCATCACCTCTTGGACTTGCTCATCAAAGTCTCCAGAAAACTTTAATCTAGATATATCCAGCACATCATCTGTAAATCATAATATTGGATTGTAAAACCTAGGCTAGATATTAATCCATACCATAAATGCGAAAGTGTCTGTCTGTCTGCTAGCTTTTCATGGCCCAGCATTTAACCAATTTTGATAAAATTTAGTACAGAGTTAGCTTACATCCACGGGAAGGAGATAGGCTACTTTTTATTCCGGAAAATTAAAGAGTTCCCGATGGGTTTTTAAAAACCTAAATCCACGCGTCGCGGGCATCATCTAGTACATAATAATTGTATTTATTTACAGGAACCTCTTAACTTTTCAGAGTTATGTGCCTTTTTGTAAAACCAAAACTAATCAATGTTGGGTGACTTTGTTATATTGCAAGAGTGAAAAGGCATCTTCTAGGCAAGCGCGCTCTATCTTGGGCTGCATCATAACTTGCCACCCAAGTCTGATTGCAGCCAAGCGCTAGTCTACAATATTAAAAAAAAAATTGTTGAAACATGCATAGATTGTGTGGTGGTACATATTGCTGTTTAGCTTTGCCTGCTTGAAAAGTGGTACCTACATATATGTTGCACCATAATTGCAAACTAAGCTTGACTTGAAGGTATATCTGTTGATAAAATTTGATGATTTTATGAAAAGTAATACCTACTTAAAGTTTAGGCAAAAAATAGCTTTGCATCTAATTCATTTAGGGCATCAGAGAACCTTGTGGAAGATTGTGATGGTTTTAATTAATAGCCATTACCGGAATTAAATGGTTGATGGCATAGTCGATAGTTCGTTAGTATTGTTGATGTCGGTATAGAACTATAAAATAAAGAATCACTAGAGACTGGTGACGACTAGAGAATGGTGTTTAAAATTTTAAGTTTTAATCATGTTTTAATACTTTACCTTCTGGTTCCATGATTCTGGTACCTACTAGGTACCTAGCACAGAGTACTTTTTACATGTACCTAGTTTTACGTTTCACCACCGAAGCGTTTCACTATAAAAAATCACTGTAATAAACTGAGGTAATAAATAAATATTTACAGCCCGTGAGCAGAAACAACAAAACAAAAAACCATAAAGAGAAAAAATGAGAAAGAGAAACATGGAAACCACCATTCCAAGCGTAGATAGAGTAATAAAGATAGGTACAGGAACGTTTGCTTTCTCATTTGCACTAAAAAGAGAGCAGAGATAAAGTTACTAATGTGATCAACAGAGACACAGCTAACCTATTTTTTGTCCCTTATCGTGTAACTGGTTTTTTTTCAAGAATACATACAAGAAGTTGCAAAACAAACTTTGAGAATTCGTGGCGTAATTGTATTTCTCATTAGTTATTTACTTGTTTTCACATTAAAAACGTTTAATACGAATATTGTTGATCGGTTAATACAAATATTGACTACTAAACAATAGTAATAATTGTCGTGTTATTCATCGTTACGTCGTGCTATCGCTATCTCATACGCGGTTACACAGTACTTAAATCTACCTATTATTCTATCCACCGACCAGAAATAAAAGATTCTATCTACGATTTAAAGCAAGAAACCACTGACAAATGACATTTGACAGTAAATTAACCTTATATACTATCTCTATGAAATTAACCTACTCTTACTCATCCTTTACTCTATGAAATTAACCAAAGAGAAATAACTACGGTAGGGTAGGGTAGTGTTACCAAATGTACCAAATTAATACCAAAACAAAAGATGAACGACAACAGAACACTATTACCTTTACCCTTTAGATTAATCAAAGTATTACCCTAGGCGGGGTAAGTGTTACGCTATCCCCTTGTACGCGGTGTTGCTAAGTAAAATATCTGAAAGTCTCTTTTTTTGTTAAATATTAGAGCCATTCCATACCATAGTGCATCATCTCATAACTCCATACCACCAGTTGTCCCGTATTGTCAGTTAGGGCGTTTGTCCACTGCACCGCCGCGGTCAACGAAAAACGAGATATTTTGGAAGGAGTTGGGAATGACGTGTGTCCACCGCGACCGAACTCAACCGTTCAGTTTGATCTTTCTGTTGTTCTTGGTAGGCAATTTTTGTAGGCTGTAGGGTAGCACACAAAATCAACTCGGAAAGGGATCGTCACTGTTTCAACTCGAGCCGTCCAGTATTCTCTGTATGAAACTCCTTACTGCAACGCCCACTAATTGGAATTGCTACGTAATCGCCTCGCCTCGGGACAAGCTTACGAACCACGGTCGGTACGTGGTCAACTTGCAGTTCCCGCGCCTATAGTACGCTTCCGGTTGAGATGGCGTCGGCGAGCTGTGAGCGCGGCGTCACCTAGCCGTAGCCGAGTCGACGTAGGTACCGGAGCTGCAGATTCGCGTTTACATTAGGTTCAAAAATTTAGGTTATGCATATGGATGGATCATCCTTTCAGCGATTATGGCAACCCTACATTAGGGCTACTTCTAAAGGTATTTATTCTGAGGCTTAGAATATTCAAACAAGAACAATCTTGAACACTTGACGGCAACGTTAGTTCCAATTTTCGCCACGCGCCTTATAGCCTTGTCGCACTGTACATCGACATTTAGAAGGAAACCGCAGATTTGCAGAGCATTGTCTCTGTCGAGTGCCGTTGACACCGATAACACGCTATACAGGTATGAGTGACAGAGACAACGCTCTACAAAGCCGAAATGTCATTCAAAAGGCCGATGGACTGTCTGCCACATACTGTACTATACTGTATACATAATATTTCAGACAGATTTGAGGTTTGTCTAAAGGGTTTTTAGGATTTTGCGGTCCAAGCCGGGCATACAGCCAGCCTGCTGTCCCGGTCTATGTCCCCCTATTGCCTCTAGGATAAATATACCCCTGCCTCATTCGCTAGTTTGAAATAAAAAATGTTAAGTTTTAATGTTTTATGTAAGTACATTTAAGTCCTTAACAAACACTTTGTATGTACGTATATGTGTGTGTGCTTTGGCAAGTGTACATGTGTTTTTTAAATCTTTGATTAAATTTTCAAGGTAAGCAATTTTTTGCAGTGCTCTTCGTCTACTTTCTCTTAAGACTTTAATCTGTTTTAATCTACGATCTGATGTGGCCTGCACTCTCTCTAACGTTGCTAAAAGTGTGGTTTCTGCCTGCGTCCTCTTGTATTCATTAAAGGATATTTTTCTGTCTCTACTCGGTTCTACCAGTTCTTTCGGCCCATATAACCGTGAGGTTGGTGGGGCCATGGGAGGTGGTGGCTCTACCTCTTCTTTCGGCCCATATAATGGCGAGGTTGGTGAGGCCATGAGAGATGGTGGCTCTACCTCTTCAAGGGTTTGACTCATTTCAGGTTTGTCATTACATGGTGCCCGCTGTCGATTTAGTTTTCTTTTTTTTTACAACCTGTTAAAAAAACAGCAGTAATAAGTAACTAAATCCAACTTTGAAATATATTTGTATGTACAAATTGCAAGGGCTTACTGGTTGATAATATTTTGGGTACCCTTCAAATATAGTTGGTACCGCGTCCCATTTAAGTTTTTTAATTTTTAAACCAGAAATATAACACGACGGTTCAAAATGCTTGGAGCATATCCGGGAATATTTTTTTGGCTCCCAGTCTTTTCTTCTTACTGCCTTGATCCAAGCACTTCTGACTTCAGGACATTTTGGATACCTACAAAAGTAAACAAACTTCATTATCGGATCTTTTCTGTATGCACGCTAGCAATTTCCAACAAAACAACAATAGAAATTGATGGACAGTTTCATCAGTCATGTACGTGTGTATGGGAGTAGGACTATAAAACAATGCCTTTTACAACAAACACTAAGATAATTTAATTACAATCATAATTTGATCATGTATCACCTACCCATAACCTACCCAATTAAATCTTTACAGTGAATATTACCCCTATATCATAAAAGTGGGTACCTACGCACTCTACAGAGGAGCCCTTTGTTTATCGCTTTTCAGCAGCGAATTTTCGGAAAAATAGTGACGCCCTATCCCCCTACTCTACCCCTATTATAAATGCGAAAGTGTGTTTGTTTGTTGGTTTATTGGTTTGTCCTTCAATCACGTCGCAACGGATCGACGTGATTTTTGCATGAGTATAGGTTTACTTTTTATCTCGGAAAATCAAAGAGTTCCCCCGGGGATTTAAAACCTAAATCCAAGCGTACGAAGTCGCGGACATCAGCTAGTATCAAAATAAATTAGTCAATAATAACAAAAACTTTACCTATGAAAAGACAAATCTGGAACTACTACTCCTCCTTTCAAACTTCTAGAGGTGCAATATACAGCATCACACATTATATCACTTTTACTAAACCTTTACCTAGCCCAGACCATATTAAATTTTCGGAGTCCAGTTGTGATTTTTAATATTCTATTTGCAAACATGCAAAATGCAAATGATGCAAATAATGCAAATGCTTCACCAAACCACAGCACAGAATACATTTACATTTACTCCAAGGACCACAGTCAACATCAACATCACAGATCAACATTCAACACATTTGCAACACCGTTTTTTTAAAACTGGTTTTACGGCTCTGGGTTTTAGAGAACATCGATTTAAAGAAAGAGAACAACATGAGAACAAAACCACAGACCAAAGGAAACAAAACTTAGTTAGTCCAATAGGATTAGTCCATGATTAGTCCGATAAGCCGACAAGGCTCATTTGGCACTTGAGTGACATTGACAGGAGGGCGTAGTTCTAGAACAAAAGCTGCCAGCAAATAAAATCTCCTCAATTTTAACGAATATATGGAAAATGTCGAAACTCGAGTAAGTTTTATCTAATTTAACTGAATGATAAATTGGGAAAGCCGTCCCTGTTTCCAAATCGAGAAAGCTCAAACTCAAATTACTTATTCAGAATTGGTAAATTATACGCTTAAAGAATAATAAAAACCATTTATAGGACATGCAATTTCAACTTATCATGCAGTTTACCTATATTACTATATTATTACTATATTATACCTATATGAATTTCAGATTTTTTTACTTAGCAACACTGCATATAGGGACAGTGTGACCCGTAGATAGAACAATAGGTAGATTTAAGTACTGTGTAACCGCGTATGAGATAGCGATAGCGCGACGTAACGATGAATAACACGACAATTATTACCATTGTTAAGTAGTCAATATTTGTATTAAACGTTTTTTATATGAAAACAAGTAAATAACTAATGAGAAATACAATTACGCCACGAATTCTCAGTTTGTTTCGCAACTAAAGTTGCATGCCTTGTATGTATTCTTGAAAAAAACCAGTTACACGATAAGGGACAAATAATAGGTTAGCTGCGTCTCTGTTTATCACATTAGTAACTTTATCTGTGCTCTCTTTTTAGTATGAATGAGAAAGGAAACGTTCCTGTATCTACCTTTATTACTCTATGTACGGCGTGACCTCACCGTGACACTTCACAAGATGACGGTTAGTTCCGATCGTTCAGATTTTCCCCACGCGCCACAAGAGCCTTGTCATGAAATCTGTTAGGTACTCGTGTAAAACCGGGATGGGTCGCTAGTTATAAATAAATAAAACAACCATTATAGTTCACTTTCAAGATCTACATTTTAAGTAAAAAAATAATTAAAAAGAACAGTTGACAACTCAACATTAGCTTATTTATCAAAAAAAATAATAATTAATTGTACGTAAAATCTTAATACAACAAATGTCGAAACTAATAATAATTATTATAAAACTCCTTCAGGTCTACCGTCTAACTTAACAATAGTTAATTATGTAATTATTACTTTCAATTTTCTTAGGTCTGCTCAATAACCACGTGAGCTTACAATTTCAGCGATAAAAGTACAACAGAATTTATTTATGTACCTCAGCGACATGTAAAGTCTGTTCGCATAGATACGGTCGCCTCTGTCGCGCCTCCTTCACATGAGTAGATATTATAGACCAGAGGGGAAGCTTCACACTAGCTCACGCACACCACGACGTGCCACGGACGCTCCGTGCGCCCAGTTTGGCGGCAAACAGAGCGTCCGTGACACGTCGTGGTTGCGTGAGCTGAGTGAGTGAACCTACAGCCAGCCGCTAGTATGAAGCTTCCCCTCTGGTCTATATTATCTACTCATGTGCCTCCTTGGCACATGCCGCATCTTGTCAAAGGTACATCCACCATTTATTAAAAATCTCTTTGCTACCTAGTCTTGTGTTTACTATTTATATTTTCCTACAATAAACATAGAAACACATCTATTTAACAAACAGTAAAATAAAATAAAATGGAATCAAATATAATAAGTGCACCTGCGGGTGTACCGACACAATTTTAGTGAACAGATTGTATTATTGTACCTACTACACGACGTCCGCGACATCTAGTTCGTCCGCGTGGATTTAGATTTTTAAAAATACCAAGGGAACTCTTTGGATTCAGACTGACTGCAAAATTGCAGTTGACTTGACATAACCCAAGCCCCGATTATGTAAAAAAATTTATTCATCTAAATCAGTAGCGAATTCTGCCACTTTATTGGTTGCATTCGCTGTTTACATATTTTTTACAGCCAATCAAAGGCAGAATTTGCTACCCAATACGATTACGATGAATACGTTTTTTTTAAAAAACAGTCTTGAATCTTGTCTCATGACATTTTCATTTTCAGCGATAAAGAAAATGAGAGATCCCATGAGATTTTCAAAAACGTTAATTCAAGCGGACAAAGTTACAGGCATCGTTTGGTACAAAAAAAACTTTGTTCTGGATTTTTCACAATCGTCAATTACATTTCAATAAAAAAAAATCTACAAAAAACATAATTAGATCACCAGTGCGAACTGGAAGCAACGCATGATCAAAACTAGAACTGCAAATAGATAAGAGTATTATCAGCGAAGTGGACAACAGATGAGGTACCCCCTCCATAGAGCTGTATACATTTTGTTGGTAGCGCGAGTGGTTGCGCCGCCATGGTGTCCAAGTGAAATATTGGCCTAAGAGCACGGACAGCTTGAAGCACTCATCACTGACCGGTTCAACCTACTACTGCATTGCGAATTATTTCAGTGTCATACATAAAACCGCTTGAGCAGTCGCAATGCAACTGCTCTGAGCGGTCGACTGCAGTTGAAAAGGAACGTTGTCAACTAATCAAATCAGTAACTCTTTATCTAACGTCAAGAGGAGCGCTTAGTATCGGAGCCTGTAATAGGAATAGATGACGTCATAAACATTTGATGTACCTAATTTTTGTACTTTATAATCGATAATTTAAAATGTGAATCTTAAAACTAACACAGATCATACGTTTTTTTATATACGATGCTCCTGCACGGCTCCAGTCTTCTTCACAATGAAGCAAAACTGGCGATTCTTTTGTCTTTCTTTAAACTAAATTTAGAGTATCTACATCTTTTTCTTTTTACTATTGCTAAAAAAGGACAGAACATGATTTTTACATTAAATGACTCTAAATTTTAATGCACGCTACAAAGAACAATAGGCTCGCAACTGGCAGCTAAAGTCACGAGGTATGACAGCTATAAATTAAATTTCAAACTGTCAAACTGTATCTGTCCTTTTCATATTACATTAGTAAGAAGAGGATGTGGATACTCTAAAATTTAGTTGTGCTCAGAATCAGTACCAATGTATAACCAACCAGTGTCAAATGAGCTCGGTGGCTCTCATTCAGTGTTAGACACTGAGTTAGCGAATCAGCTCGCACGTCATTTGAATATCAGCATTAAAAGTTACATGCGTCGTCGTCGCTTGCAAATTGCAGCCCATTTTCAAACTAAACTATTAAATTTTTAACTGTTTTAATTTGTGTGCGATCATTTTCAACTTTGACGGCAATTGCGTTCAATGTGTACTTGTTTTTGTGTCATTTGATTCTTTAGTGTCATCTGGGTCTATAGTGTCGATAAAGTCTTTAGTGTTGGCTGGGTTTATAGTGTCATTTAAGTCTTTAGTGTCAATTGTGGTGTTGCTTATGTCTATGGTGAGTTCAGACTCGTCGGTCTCCCCCGGTAGGAACATCTCAGCTTTTATACCAACGCAATCTTCCCTGTTATGTTCTGTACATGGACATTCGTCTTCGGATTTGCTGCCGTTAGCCACGGGTGAATTTTCTTCTTGGGGCTTTTTCGAAGCGCGGAAGTAGGGCTTCAAAAGAATTATATACCAGTTCTGCAAACTGGACATGAAGAATTTGCCGAATTCTATAAAGAAAGACGGTTCACCTTCCACCAATTTGATAATGACGGACGCGGTTCTCGTTTCAGCAGAAAACGTCATCGTCAACTGAAAGTCGACTTTGAAAGACTCTTTGTCCGCACTCAAGATTTCCTCGGTAATCCGGACCTGTTTTTTTAAGAAATCGAGTTTGGAGACAGTGTAAAGTTTGTTGAACTGCTTCCTCTTCCATATGGCTTTGACGATCGTGCCGGTGTACCGTTCCTTCTGTCGTTTCGCGTCCGCCTTCGGCGGTTCCTCCACCTTCGTCAAAGGAATCTTGCACAAGCCTTCGAACATTTGCATAATGACGTCTCGCACTACAGATTTCCAATCGGCGTTCGCGATACACTGTAAGATGTGAGGGTGCATCACCAGTCTGAATTCTGGACAACCTCTTCTGGGTAGTTTCGGCTTTTGCAACAGAATGGTTTTGAAGAAATTCGCGAACTGTTTATTCTTTTCTTTCTCGTAGGCGGTGGACGCGAACTTGAAGTACGCATTTATTTCTGCAGCGAGTCGACTGGTGATGGCGGATGCGACGTTGTGACTCTGCTCTATCGGGTCTTGGACGCATATCGACGTCGTGATTCTTAACGGCACGGTGAAATTCTCCACGATATTTATTTTATACCTTTCGAATTCCGGCGGGAGATTTTTCAGGTCTCTAAATAGCTCCTTTTTCATTGGGTAACCTGTGTACGGACAGACGACCATTTCGTCAAAGTTAAAGGTGGTGTAGTATTGGTAAAATCCGCCTAAAAGTTCGGAGATCGATTGGGTATTATTGGACGCGGGGAGCAGTTCGTGGCTGTGCATGAACCCTGTGTTCCAGTCGTCTACGATGATGTCGTTGGCGCGATCTCGCTGTAACCACTCGACCGACGGTAGGATGGACACGGGGGGCTGCTGGAGGTAGAATATGAGGAGCATGGTTAACGCATAGTTGGTCAGCTTGCCCGTTCCCGTGAAGCCGTTCACTTTCGCCCAGTATTTGATGAACACCTGGATTTAAAAAAAAGAGAAATTTATTACAATTTTTTTTCCGAACGAAAAATTTGCACTAATTGTGTTATAGCCAAGATAGACGATAGAGGGGTTACATCCTAAACTTCACGGCAACATCGATATAATACGACAAAAAATCCAAATCCATCAACATACACCAATTATTTCGGTAAGATAAGAGGTGGCGCCACTGGTCCTTTAATTACGTTTGGATTGTTAGGAGTGTTGAAGACGAAGTTGAGGTCGGCCCAAGTCAGTCGTGGTTCGAGCTTTCTATTTGTTTCAGCTCCTGAACAGACTTGATTCTTACTAGAATTTCAACCTTAGTTTCGGAAAGTAATAAGAGATGGCGCCAACGTAGTTTACCTCGCGTTAGTACATACCGCGATAGGAGTCTGGGGTCCACATGGAGCAGGAACGCGATCAGTTTGGTTCTGTGCTCCAACATACATCAGTATGTGGACGTACCTCAAGTACATTAGGACTTTAGCTTCGGATAGTGGTAAGAGATGGCGCCACTAGTTGTTTACCTCCCGTGAACGTTATACAAAGCTACTTACCGCCATAGGTATGAGTCTGGGATCCGCATGGAGCAGGAACGCGATCAGCTTGCTGTTCTGGGCCCCGAGGGGCGTCTTAAACGTGACGTCACAGTTGAATTGAGTGGGGACGTGGAAGAACTTCACTATAGGCGTGTTGGCGCGCGGGATGGCCAGGATCTCGGCGAATATATGCGGGTACTGCTGGAGCAACTTCTTTGCCTTGAAACAAGACGAACAAGTCAAGTAAAGTAATTACATAATACAGATGATACCAACGACTTCATCCACCTGGATTTAGGTTTTTAAAAATCCCGTTGGAACTATTTGATTTTCTGGGATACAAAGTAGTCTATGTCCTTCCCTGGGATGCAAGCTATTTCTGTACCAAATTTCTTCAAAATCGGTCGAATGGATGGGCCGTAAAAAGCTAACAGACAGACACACTTTCGCATTTATAATATTACTAGCTTATGCTCGCGACTTCGTACGCGTGGACTGCACAAAGTTCTAACCCCTATTTTACCTTAGGGCTTGAATTTTTAAAAATCCTTTCTTAGCGGATGCCTACATTATAATAGCTATCTGCATGGCAAATTTCAGCCGATTCCGTCCAGTAGTTTGAGCTGTGCGTTGATAGATCAGTCAGTCAGTCATAGGTTAATGGAATGGGGTGATAACCCTCAGCAATGAGTACCTTATTGACGAAGTTAGCGCCGAGATGTCGGAATATGGCCGGCACTTGTATGAAGCAGTCCGCATCACTGCTCTTTATGCCCAGCCCTGTTGTGATGGAGCCAAAGGGCACAGCCATGCAACCTGAAGAGAAACATTAGTAGTTTAGGTTTTTAAGGGTTCCGTACCTCAAAAGGAAAAAAAGGAACCCTTATAGGATCACTATGTTGTCTGTCTGTCAAGAAACCTAGGGTACCTAGTACCTAGGGTAGGGTAGGGTAGGAAAGAAAAATAGGGTACTTCCCGTTGATCTAGATTTTTTTTGTTTGTTAATTAAAGGCAGGTAGCACACGTAAGGTTTTAGGTTTTATAGCACACATAAGGGGGAAAATCCGAAAACGGTTACTTTGTAATACATAGTATAACAATAACGTTAAGTTTTTGCTAGCGTTCAGGGGCCCTACCGCGGTTGTTTGACAGCTACAATGTCACGATCGCAATCATCTCTGATTGGTTAATGCTCGCTCACTATTGGCCACAATGCATTGTTGCAACAAGAATCGCACAAATTCAGCCAATCAGAACAATTGACATTGTAATAATGATTTATGCAGGTTTTAGACAATCACCCTACTGGTTACTGTATATGACGTTTTGTCAGTCTCAACGACAGGGACAACGCTCTACAAATCTGCTATCTCTTTCTAAGGTCAATGTACATTAGTTTCTGCCGCGTACTGTACAGTTGTTTGTGCACTTACCCGGCCACTGCTGCTGCAGAACAAACTCCAGGTCCTGGTACAGTTCGCTGAGAGACGTCACCTCCTCCTGCGTGAGGCGAACGGCGTTGAGGATGTTGTCCAGCTGAGTGTGGAAGTCGCCCGTCAGGGCTATCAGCTTCGGCTGTATTATTTCACCTGGAACAAACAATCATGTTGTGAACACAACATTATAATAAAATAGATCATAGACAACACACTGGGTCTGTGGTCTACTCTAGAGACATTGACAGTGACAGTGATATGACAGTAATGTGACAGCCTGACATTAGGCAGCAAACGGACTAAAGAGCTTCAAATTATTATTCAACACGTAACGTTAACGGACTTTTACATACATCAATTTTCAACACACAAATTAATAAAGGAAGAACTCAAGATTCCACAAAAACCAACCGCAACTGCCAAGAAGAAAGAAATTTCGAAACTTACCAGCGCCTGACCATCAGCCTAAGGTACAAACAATCATCATCATCATGATCAACCCATCATCGGCTCACTACAGAGCACGGGTCTCCTCTCAGAGTGACAAGGGTTTTGGCCATAGTCTACCATGCTGGCCATGTGCGGGTTGACAGACTTCACACACCTTTGAGAACATTATGGAGAACTCTCAGGCATGCAGGTTTCCTCACGATGTTTTCCTTCACTGTTAAAGCAAGTGATATTTAATTAACGTACATGATTCCGAAAAACTAGAGATGCATGCCTGGCATCGATACCCGACCTCCGATTAGAAGGCGGACGTCCTAACCACTAGGCTATTACAGCTTACCAACCATGAATCTATTGAATTTTCATTGAGGATGGGGAATGTAGAGAGGGAATCGCCCTTCTCATGAGCCTCTTATTTTATTTATTTATTTATTTTATTTTTCATGTACCGAAATTGTAGTTACATAGTAGTAACTAGCTTATGCTCGCGACTTCGTCCGCGTGTCATAATAGCTATCCGCATGCCAAATTTTAGCCCAATCCGTCCAGTAGTTTGAGCTGTGCGTTGATAGATCAGTCAGTCAGTCAGTCAGTCACCTTTTCCTTTTATATATTTAGAAGAAGAAGAAGAACATAAATTAAGTTACAGACAGGACCTGTGGAGTGTGGATGATGGACACGGGGCGGTCCGTCGCTCACAGTCTGGTCCTCCAGTTGGTTGGCGTGTTGTGGTTCCGGCATGCTTCTAAGAGCGATCCGAATCCGTGAAAATACGGATATAAAAACTCGGACCGAATTCGGATATTGGGCGCTAATCCGATCTCTGATCCAAATCCAAGCTATTCAATAGACATATTTGACATATCTACGTCTTATGTCCGATTTGAATCTGAAGCACATCTGAGATTCATCATTCTCACGGATGACGGAAGTCGGATGTAGTGCATAAGCTACCATACGAATAGTTCTATGACTGCTTCGGAACGTTTTTTCACGGACTCTGATCGGATGAGTGTGTTATATTACGATAAAATTGGATACGTAATTATTATGCTAAAATTCATCTAATCATAAACTTGGGAGTCCGAAATAAATATTTGTTGTGATATTTAAAACTCAATCAATGCTGAACAATACAATTCAATTATTATTCGACTTGGTTGGTTTTACTTCTGTATTTATCACCTACCCTCTTGTGCTATTTATTTTATATATTGAGATAAAAGTAAACACTAGGTTGTTAGCTTCTAATTATTATAGAAGCCTGTTTAGATGATTAGGATTCTTACTTTGAAATAATACAGCAGATGCTTTGCTTGATTTTTAATTACTTAGTATTTGGACTTACCTGACAAATAATTGATAAATGATAACTTTCATTAGTAATCATTGGATTTAATTTATCATCACTATTAAAGCCCACGGTTTAACTTTTTATAAATCTCACAAGTGCGTGATCGCTCTAACGGTGTTTGGGGACACGTAGTGTTCCACTGGTGGGTCTTCTTCGGCGGACATCTGCTAGCGGAGAAAAGAGGAGTTGCCGATCCCTTGTAATCCATCGTTAGCGGTGGGATGGAACGTCGTGAGGTAGGAATCCAACATAACCATCGTGCTCCACGGTGGCCGTGGTGACCAGTGGAATTTCTCCACGAAAGAAAAGTAAAAGGGGATTTGAACTGTTGAAGATGACATACCTTTCCGTTTGCTCCTCACGAACTCTCGTTTCGGCGTGGCGGGCTGCTTTTGCGTGGCGGGCTCCGCTCTGCCAGTGTAGGGGCTGACAGTGAGGAACTCCCCGTAGATGTTGACCTTGTTGGTGTCGTCCAAGGCCTCCTGCGCCTCGTCCTCGCTGGTGAAGGTCAACACAGCGAACCGGTTGTTTAGCTTGTCCACTTTGACTGTGCCATAGCTTGCGAAGACGCGCGATAGGTCTTGCGGCTGGGTGTATGCAGGGTAACCTACAAACAAATTATACATGGTATATAGGTATTAGATAATGTTTAAGGATATAAGGTAAGGACCAATGTGTAGATATACCAAAATGTACAAGTCAAGTGCGAGTCGAACTCACACCTTATGGGCACCGTACCATCAATCGTCATCATCATACATCAGTCAAATCACTTCAGTCATTCTGGCGTGAAAGTATAACAAACCTGCAATTTTCAAATTTATAATGCTCGCGACTTCGTCCGCGTGGACTACACAAATTTCAAACCCCTATTTCACCCCCTTAGGAGTTGAATTTTCAAATTTTTGCCTACGTCATAATAGCTATCTGCATGCCAAATTTCAGCTTGATCCGTCCAGTAGTTTGAGCTGTGCGTTTAATAGATCAGTCAGTCAGTCAGTCCACCTTTCCTTTTTATATACATATTTAGATTTAGACAAAAAATGTGGATATTACCAGAGACGTGGATCCTCCGCGCGTTGAGCTGCGCGGGCTGCACGGGCTGCACGGGCGGCGCCGCGGCTTCCATCCTCACGGCCACAGAGCTGCGCCTGAAACAGCGCACCCGTCAACACCAGTCTACGTCTAGCGTGCTTGCTTTGCGTGCTTTTTCATCATCATCATGATCAACCCATCGCCGGCGCGGGAGGGGTGATCACGTATGTCGCGACAGGCTTGCATTGCTGTCAAACGTTCGGCTAGAGAGAGACAGCAATAGCCACAAAGCAAAATAAGAAGAAGAAGAGAGACAGCAAATGAACTATCGCATTGCTACTGCTGTCGCGTTGCTGTCGCTACTGCAACGTTTTACGTAATCACCCCGCGGGTCTCCTCTTAGAATGAGAAGGGTTTTGGCCATAGTCTATCACGCTGGCCAAGTGCGGATTGGCAGACTTCACACACCTTTGAGAACATTATGGAGAACTCTCAGGCATGCAGGTTTCCTGACGATGTTTTCCTTCACCGATAAGCAAGTGATATTTTAATTACTTAAAAACGCACATATCTCCGAAAAGTTAGAGGTGCGTGCCCGGGATCGAACCCCCGACCTCCGATTGGACGTCTTAACTCCTAACTACTAGGCTACCACAGCTTAGTGTGTTTTTTAGAGTGCACTAAAAGGGATTCGAATATTTTTGTATGGAACCTGGCAAGTCCGCCATTTTGAAAAACCTCATTTCGGCGGCCAGGGATAAAACATGTGTCAATCGATGGAGTCAATGATTACAATCACTTACTTACACCCATTCACACCCACACACACACACACACACACACACACACACACACACACACACACACACACACACACACATACAAACACCTTTTCTTATTGTGACTGATATGGTGTAAACATGTTAAATTTTATATCTATCTTACCTGCAGATTTTATATCTTTTGTATAATATGAGTCAATAATTTAAGGAGAGTGCCGTCGCCTAAAACACAGGTGTATACCTACCTACAGAAACACAGAAACACGACAGTCGTGTTTCTGTATGCCTACTTAAATAAAAATATTATAAGGACGTATTGTACATTTAAATATGCAGATGTACTTGTATCTATGTTTTTCGATCAATAAAAAATTTAAAAAATACAATAAGTAATCAGTCAGTGAGTCACCTTTTCGCTTTATATATTTAGAGTACCTATAGCCATCTTAAAGAATTGACTAGACTAGACATTGCGGCTGCATTATTCAAAATTGTTTAAATGTAAGCTACAAACGTACAGGGAATTATTTGTAGTATAAAAAAATAATTACCTCACAAGATAATAATAACTAGAAAATATAGAAAACAATGATACATAGCACAGCAGCACATATGTAACAAACACTAAATATTTGTACATAACTACATGTGAGACACATGTGTACAAACTGTTACACTTGTAATAAAACTGATATTACATGTAATAATGCTATATTTATAGATTTTCTTTTTGTTAATCACCTATTCCAGTATTAATTAATTTGTCATCAATAAATAATTAAAGAGTAAACGAGGCAAAAGATTTGTATTAATTATTATAGTACTAACTCAGGCCCGCGACTTCGTACGCGTGGATTTAGGTTTTTAAAAATCCCGTGGGGACTCTTTGAATTCGGGATAAAAAGTAGCCTATGTCACTCTCCAGGTCTTTAACTATACCCATGCAAAAATCACGTCATTCGGTTGCTCCGATGCGGCGTGATTGAAGGAAAAACCAACAAACAAACACACTTTCGCTTTTATAATGTGGGTACTGATTACTTCGTAATTTGCAATGTGTGTTTAGTGATTAGACAAACCATTACTTACGACTATTTCGTTAAAATCTATGTTATAGGTACCTAATTTCTAATTTAAATCATTATTTTCTACCATTTTAGTTATTACAACATACTTAGTAAAATCAGTACCCTTATTATAAATGCGAAAGTGTGTTTGTTTGTTGGTTTGTCCTTCAATCACGTCGCAACGGTGTAACGGATCAACGTGATTTTTGCATGGGTATAGATAAAGACCTGGAGAGTGACAAAGGCTACTTTTTATCCCGGAATATCAAAAAGTTACCACGGGATTAAAAAAAAACCTAAATTCACGCGAACCAAATCACCATCTAGTCTATACTAAAATTGAAGTATCTGTCTGTAATATCGAAATAACTAACTCATATTAGGCACATATGGTTATTTGAGTTGTACCATAACTGAATCACACGTTTTTAAAATTTTCGTCTGTCTGTCTGTTTGAACGGGCTAATCTTCGAAACCGTTAGACCTATTTTGACGGGACTTTCACAGACAAGTAGAGGATTGACCAAAGAGTAATGCATATGTCCTTCCCCGGGATGTAAGCTAACTCGGCACCAATTTTCATCAAAATCGGTTAAACTGTTGGCCTGTGAAGCTAACAGAAAGACAGACAGGTAGACAGACACATTTTCGTAATTATAATATTAGAAAATTAATTAATAGAAAATTTTAGTGTGGGTAAAAGCACTAATAAAAAATTTATAACTACAATTACAAAATCTCGAAAGAATTCACTGACCTGTATCAACTTGGATCACTTTTGAAAAATATTTGGTATCTAAATATCCTCTCTCATTGCCCTCTGTCAATACAACTCCATTATCAGACTCATAGAACTTGATTCCATCCGTCAAAGCTTTGGCCAAGTCTATGAACACATAGACTTGTACGTCCTTCCGTATGCCACTTATAATGTCAGGCTCCTGGAGGGTACCTTTGGCCAAATGTATGTGTTTTCTTTGCATACAACTTAAACCGTTTGCTTTAATGTGTGGCCAACATTTGTTGTATGTGCCGTGGACAACTGTTTTGTACTTTGGCTGAAACAAAACAAATAAATGATATGATATAGGGTTTTCTTACAAATCTAAATATATAAAAGGAAAAGGTTACTGACTGACTGATCTATCAACGCCTAGCTCAAAATACTGGACGGATCGGGCTGAAATTTGGCATGCAGAATGCAGATAGCTATTATTACGTCGCGCGTCGTAGGCATCCACTAAGAAAGGATTTCTGAAAATTCAACCCCTAAGGGGGTAAAATAGGAGTTTGAAATTTACGTAGTCCACGCGAACGCGCATAAGTTAGTTCAACAAAATCTATTAAATATAGATATTGGAGGCTAGTAAATAAGTTGTACTTACTCAACACAAAGTGAATGGAGAAGGTTATTATATTTACAATTCATTTACTTATAAACATTACTAATAATAGATAAATTAGTTGTTATCTATTGCTAAGGAGAAGCGCTATAGTTTACATCAAGTATAGATACTTTTGATTATGGGAGCTTTTAGGGTTTTCCCTGAAATTTTCATCAGGGAATAGTGTTAATAATTAAAATGAAACACGTATAGCCGATATTGAGGCTAGTTTAATGATACCATATTAATCGGGCGACGCGCAAGTCGCCACAGCGTCTAGACGCTGATCTCGCACATTCCACATATTCGTGGAACACTATAGGTAGGTACGTCTTAATCTAATACAGATGGGCGAACCATAACTAGGTAGACCTAAATCTCATGAAAAATACTGAAATGAAATTCCAAAGTTAGCAACACTACTCTGTGAATATCCTATGCACATAGTAGGTACTTGGTGGTGAATAATTTAAAAAAAAACCAATATTCACCACAGAGTATAATTCCCGCCAATTGCTAATGCGCGTGGCCGCCATTTTAGTGACTTCAGCACTAGACTGAAGTTTCGAGCTGATGGTATATTTTTATGTCGGCTGACGTCAAATCGATGTTAATGAGACATGGTTCCAGCCCAACAGCAATTTGCGGGACTTATACTATGTATACAGGGTTACAGGAAAATAGGACACGATCCCGTTAAGGGGTTATAGTACAGGACATTAGCTATCAAACGACCCCTAAAGTGCTTATGCGAAAGTGTATCGTTTTCGAGTTATTCATTTTTAAAATTTTTTCTTGATAAAGGGGTGTTATAAAACTAAAAAAAACTTCAAGCATTTTAAAATTACAGCCCAAAAACTGAACAAGTTTTCGATTTTTAAATTTAATTCTTTGAATAACTTGCAAATTTTCTGTAAAAATTACTATGGCACTTATCCTGCGGATTATTTTAAAAACATCTACGTTTCGTTAGGTATCCATTGGTACAAAAAAATTACCAAAAAAATCATAAAATCAAGAAAAAATTACACAACAAAGAGAGGTAGAAAATTCTAACAAATGCTATTGCCAAAGAATTAAATCAGAATCAATGTAAAAACGAGTTTAATGCAAAATAGTTAAAGATTATTTTTAATAAGGTCAAAAGGTAACATAAAATAAGTCAAGTGCGAGTCGAGCTCGCACACGAAAGGTTCCGTACCATCGTACAAAAAATAACACGCTTTAATATTTTTTTAATTTTTATGGCAGCCATTTTGTAATTTTTAGTATTTATTGTTATAGCGGCAATAAAAATACGCATTCTGTAAAAATTTCAAGTCTCTACGTATTAGGGTTCACGAGATACAGTCCACTGACAGACAAACGGACAGCCGGACAGACGGACGGACGGACGAACGAACATGAAATTTTCACAAAATGTGTATTTTTTTATAGCTAATGCCTTATACTATAACCCCTTAACGGGATCGTGTCCTCTTTTCCTGTAACCCTGTATATATATATTCACAGAGTTGCTCAATTTGGAATTTCATTTCACGAGATTTTAGTCTACCTATAGTCCTTGAAATTATACTCTTGTTAGTGATTCTGTGATTCTGAAAATGTGAGTATGTGGGGGAATGTTTTTTAAATTTAAACAAACTATTGCATCATAGTAGTAGATAAGTAGGTAGCGAGGCGATCCGGTTACGAGCGCACAATGTGCTGACCCCTTGTGTACGTGTGACCTGAACGCACTAGGAGGCATACAATAATATATATATACAGTAATGATGTACCGTTTTTGATAAAACTTTTCAGTTCATTTTTTTTAATGGGGCAATATTGTGGGAACACTTCGTTACATTGTTAGTATAATAAAACAGTTGGGCCAGAGTTTCAGTCTCTGCCGCGCCGACACCTCAAGTGTACACGTGTCTGGTTTCCACTGGACGAAGTCACGGGCATCAGCTAGTTTCTACATAGTATAAAATAAAGTCGCTTCCCGCTGTCTGTATGTATGTATGTATGTATGAACGTGTAATCTTTTAAATAACGCAACGTATTTTAATGCGGTTTTCACTAACAGATAGAATGATTTAAGAGTAAGGTTTATAGCTATAGTTTAATTTTTCAAAAATCCCTAGAGAAATTGAAATAATATGAATTAGGTCGGAAAAAATTCCTCTCATTTGAGAGTTTCCGAGGCAATGACATCTCAATGCCACCACATTAATATCTACATTGCACCCATGCGAAGCCGAGGCGGGTTGCTAGTTAGTAATAAATTAAAAAGTATACCTCTAATATAGGTGTTAGTCCGCTTTCATCTATCTGTTTAATTGTATGTCCCTGATGTGCTTTAACCTCAAGGACATCAGTGCTGGGGTTGTGTCTCAGCTTGAACCTCTGCTTGTCATTGGTGGTGACTACTCTTTGTACGTCACTCAGATTATATTTCCCCTTGCATAATCTGTGCTGCAGAATGTCCTGGACTGATATGTAACCTTCTGGGCTGCAAACATTTAGCTCTTTATTGAAATGATGAGAAAAATGATGATTTCTTTGATACACATAATCCTACTAATATTATAAATGTGAAAGTATGGATGTTTGTTACTTAATCACACAAAAACGGCTGAACGGATTTGGATGAAATTTGGAATGGAGATAGATAACACCCTGGATTAACACATATGCTAATTTTTATCCCGGAAAATCAAAGAGTGCCCACGGGATTTTTAAAAATGTAAATCCACGCGGATATCAGTTCGTTTTTAATAAATTGGAGACTAAAAGTAAATATCAAGCTGTTAATAGAGAACATTGTGAGTGTAAGAGTCATCTAATGTTTATAACAAACCATCATCATCATTATCAACTATGGAACTAGAAATATCAACAGCCCATTCAATTATACCCATGTAAATATGACAATATTATAAATATGAAAGTGTGTCTGTCTGTCTGCTAGCTTTTAATGGCTCAACAGTTCAACCGATTTTGATGGAATTTGGTACAGAGTTAGCTTACATCCCGGGAAAGAACATAGGCTACTTTTTATCCTGGAAAAGTTAAGTGTTCCCACGAGATTTTACAAAAACATCATTCCACGCGGACGAAGTTGCAAGCAACTATCTAGTGAATGATAAGTATCACAAAACTATTTTATTCTTTGTGATAACTATGAGTAGGTAACAATGTACCTACATATACATACTATAAAACGAACTTCGCCGATATAGATTGATAGGTAGGTAGAAGTTTACATACTTTGTTTAAGGTTTGTTTTGTTACTTCATAACACAAAGAAACACACTATGATTATAATAATACCACGATTAAATTTTTATTCAATTGCCAACAATTGATTCGCGAACCAGACGCTTAGCTGTTATTTGCAAGCCAACAGAATCCGTATTGTTTGCAAATCAGCAAAAAAAGATAAGTACACTTTCGTGTGTATTATTAATTGGAAGTACCTTATTGTAAGCTTTTCTTTAATTGCGCCGTGTCGAAGAAGCCACGATAGAGTTTTGCTGAGCTGTATATCTTTGTTATTCCTGTAAAATATTGATAATATTGCAACACAAGAAACTATATAGAGACTGGCGTGAAAATTCAACACATGTTTATGGATTGAAATGAAAGGATGATATGCATGTAAATGATAAAGTAGGTACAAGGACTATCATAAGTACATTTAAATAGTACGGTACTACTACGGTAACAGGATTCCTTGATTATTCTATTGAGTTGCAATGAAAATTATTAAGAATTTTGATAAAATTTCAACCTGAAGTTATAGTAGAATAGGAAACAGCGTCACAAATTGCCATAGACAATTTTTTAGATTTCTAGATTTTTGTCAATATGTCCACATGTCCACAGATCATCCATGTCCATTGTCCACAGATGCTTAAAGTTGCCTCACTTATCCTACAGGTGGACTGTCGAGCTTGTACCAAATTGGGCCGTCTATCAGAGCTTTAAAATGATAAAATCAATGAATATAGCCAGAGACTACAGACGAAAGTCATAGATACAGGTCAGCTGACACAATTTTTATCACTGGTCTTGTGATAAGTTGTGGTCTCCGCCATTCTCGGATCGCCTTTTCCATCTTTCTTGTCCCGTGAGTTTATTTCATTGAAATTTCTCTACAATATATGTTCGCTTGAGCAATAATTTGTTTCTGTATGGGGTATTAGTGGCCTTTTGTGTTGTATTTAAGTAAGTATATCGGTAAGTTGTATTAAAACCTGGCATTTTCTTAATTTTCCTAGCGTATTGTAAATGTCACGTAATTATTGAAATAAATTGTGCACGGGCAGTTTTCCGAATAATATATTTTCTTTTCTTTAACGCCCGTACACAGCAGTGCCCATTTTTTCCTCTAATTAGTCTTGAAAAAAGTGTTACTCTCCATTATCTCCACCCATCGATCATGTGACATCAACTCTCTAAATTGGAACCCAAATTTCTTTACAAGTAGGTACGCATTTTTTCTTGAAAACTACAGTGTACCAGTGAATTTAGTAAGAATTAACACACAAAAAAAAACGTTTTTATCTAGTTAAAGCCATCAGCTCTAATTTGAATCTTACTACAATCATAATAGAGTGCTTTAATAGTTGTGTGTATTTTTTTCCCTAATTAATTATTGTAACTAGTGTTCCTGTTTTTAATTACATTTTCACTAACTTGGTAAGTACCTTGGTTTGTCTTTCAAAGCATTGATTTTAGCTACCTAACCTGTACTGGTGCCAATTTTGCTATAGGTACCCAAATACTAATTTTTAAAAGCACTAAAAGATCTTTCTACTGAGAAAAGGTTAGCTCTGTAGATTTAGTTTTTAGTAAGTAATTACTTAAATAAAATTCAAAAATTATAGTTTACATAAAATATTAATTGTTTAGGGTGCATACATTTTATTTATTTTTATGGCCTAGAAATGGTATCAATGATTTACTTACCACATTAAAAAAAAGCTTGTGCTGGGCTCTTTCAAAGATGTATCTAATATCAGCTGTCTATCTTCATAAGAGTTTAAAAAATATAGAAACCACTAGTATTGTATAGAGTTGAGTTGTATACGTGTAGAGTTCGTAGTATTATGTAATAAATATTATCACTTACTAATAAGTAACTTAATATACTTTTTTTTTAAATAAATAAGTAGGTATGTAATTAAGAACATCAAATAAACTACAAAACACAAATAATACCCTTTACTAGCTATTGCCTGCAGCTTCATCCACAGTACATTATATTTTAATTTATAGCCTACTAGATGACCCCGCGAACTTCGTACCGCCACAGTCTTTTCGATTCTTTTTCAGGATCTAAAAAAAAAAATTCTCTCCGTAAGAACCATCCTCGTACTTCAAGGAATATTATAAAAAGAATAAGTGAAATTGGTTCAGCTGTTCTTGAGATTTACGATCAGCAACACATTTAGCGATTCATTTTTATATATAGAGATGTTACTTCTGGATAAAGTAGCTTTCTAATGATGAAAGAATAATTATTAAAATTGGTTCATATTTTTGGTAAATATGTTAATGATATTATTTTTTTGAACAAAAAAAATTCAGTGATTGATGAATATTATCAGTGCTAATGATAAAGTTACTGATAAGGGTTGCTGATCAGCTGATCTGTCAGTTGGTCTCTACAATCTTAGTTTAAAGTGTAGAAATAATACCCATTCAAATATAATAAGGGTACTGATATTGAACACTGATAGTAGAGTTTTTATTTTGTTACAGGTCTTAGAAGAACAAAACATTCAAAATGGCGGTGAGGGGCGGTTTGATGACAATCGGCAACGAGGAGAATGAAGAGCGGTTTGGATATGTGTTTGCTGTGTCTGGTCCCGGTAAGTGCTCTCACTTATATTATATAGATACTAGCTGATGCCCGCGACTTATTATGTGCATCAGAGTGTCATCAGTCATCAGACACTTGGCATGGCCTGCAGAGGTCTGTGCCCTGGAGCTTAAGGTTGTACAGTGTCCGGCAAACAACTTGAGTATTGACGCGATTGGCTGGCGAATGGTGGCTCCACGCGATTGGTTGATCTGTCGGCGCGCGTGGACGCGATTGGTTTATATGTCGACTTTCGCTTCCCGGATTCGCCAACTTCCTCCCACTACGCTGCTGCATGCCCAAGTTGTTTGCCGGGCACTATACATGTGTTTGATGTACAGTGAGAACGTTAGAGCTCGCACTAGAATGCAAAGTTACGAGTTTCCGTGTGTTTGCGCAGTGGTGACGGCGGAGAAGATGTCCGGCTCGGCCATGTACGAGCTGGTGCGCGTCGGCTACCACGAGCTGGTGGGGGAGATTATCCGACTTGAGGGAGACATGGCCACCATCCAGGTACGTGCAACTACCTGTTAGTTGTCTAAGGGCTGATTTTTCAGTCGTCTAATAACTTTTATCTGAGGAATAATCATAATCGATAAAATTTTTGGCGTATTTTTTCCATCATATTCACTAACTATAATATTTGCAGGAATTGTTCCTACCCTCGTCATTTGATAAAGAGGTTCTTACTAAAAAATAAAATAAATAAAAGTTTATTCAGCTTACAAAAACAACACAGGAAAAAAAATATAACCAAATGTAAAAGATTACAAAAACTAGAAATTACTAAAACAAAAATACTAGGTAGGTAGGTACCTTTTTATCAAATGACGAGTTGGATTTTTTTGGCGGCTCAAAAGTGCGCTGGAAGAGCAGATCCGCGTATCTTACGGTTCGCTCTTCCGGTGATGGAAACTATATCAGTTACCCGAAATATCATTGCAACAAAATTCTCATCAGCTAAAAAGTTACAACAGATTGCATCCTACAACAGATTGCATTAACTCCAGGTGTACGAGGAGACCTCGGGAGTCACAGTGGGCGACCCCGTACTCCGCACAGGCAAGCCACTGTCCGTGGAACTGGGTCCCGGTATCCTGGGCAGCATCTTCGACGGCATCCAGCGGCCGCTGAAGGACATCAACGAGTTGACGCAGTCCATCTACATCCCCAAGGGCGTCAACGTGCCATGTCTGGCGCGGGAGATCGACTGGGAGTTCAACCCTCTGAACGTGAAGGTGAGGAGTCACAGGAACTGCACAGGCGAGCTGAACCCGCTCTCCTGGGCAGCATCTGCATCCAGCGACCGCTATATACTTTCCTCCAGCGCGAGACACGAAAGTATGACTGATGAATCAACCGCGCAGCGGTACAGACATACCCCGTCATCGCGTTTCATGTCGTACCACTTAATAAATAAATTACCCACTGCGCAAGTTCAGGGTCAAAGCTCTTTAAGTCAACTTTCTGATACAATCAACTTCATAAAACTACTAGGTTAGCATAAAACGCAACATGACATCAATTATTGTACAAAACAGACCAATTCACATTGCTATCTCTGCAGCAGATGTTACAACAATAAAACTTTTCTCGAGACACAAGAGACAGAAACTTTTTATTTTACTTGACTACTTTTTATAACTGACTATACTGGATCAGATCGGACTGAGTTGTCCAGTGCAGTCCGGTCGAAACTTATTGTGGAGAAGCTTCACTTCTGGTTGGGTGTCCCCTGATTGAATTTTTGTAGCTTTGTAGGTATACAATAGTGTATTGATCCAATACCCTGGAAATTTGAGTGGTACTTTGAAATACCTCATGTATTTCCAAATAGAGTTTTCAGAAGGCAAAACAGAAAATCAAAAATGAAACAAAAGACTCAGTAAATATTAAAATTCTAACTATTTTCCCTCTAAACTCTGCAAATATTTGGCATTTAAATGAGAAATGATATTTAAACGTGTGGTGTTCCCACAGGCGGGATCCCACATCACCGGCGGAGACCTGTACGGCATCGTGCACGAGAACACGCTGGTGAAGCACAAGATGCTGATGCCGCCCCGCGCCAAGGGCACCGTCACCTACATCGCGCCCAGCGGCAACTACAAAGTCACTGTGAGTATAATACTGTTTTAGACATCTCTTATTGTTTTATTAGGGTTCTGTACCTGAAAAGGAAAAAAGGATAAAATCACTTCGTTGTCTGTTAAGAAATCTGTACGGGAAGTACCCCGTTGACCTAGAATTATGAAATTTGGCAGGTAGCAATGTCTTTAGCACAAGTAAAGGAATAAAATCCGAAAATCGTGGATTTGTGAACATCACAAAAAAATTAAAGATTTGTGTTTAAAAATAAAAATAAAAATAGCCTTTATTTCAGAGTGTACAATGTTATATTACAGTTGTTTGCATCACAAAAAGTCTCTTAACTCTGAGTGCCTCGCGGCGTCCGTCATTAACTTTTACCATACTGGTTTCTTGTACGATGGTGCGGAACCCTTAGTTCGATCGGTTCGATCAAGTGCGACTCAGACTCGCACGAGTCTGAGTCGCACTTGATCGAACCGATTTATTTTATGTAAAAACATTTTGATATACTATTGTTGAGTGGCGTGTGGAAGTTCCTACAAGAGACCTATGTCCAGCAGTGGACGTCTATCGGTTGATGATGATGATGATGATGATGATGATGATGATGATGATGATGATGATGATGGTGGTGATGTTGATGATTGTTAAGTGAGTGGTGTGTTAAATGTATGAATTCGTTGTGCAGGATATCGTGCTAGAAACGGAATTCGACGGCGAGAAGAACTCCTACAGTATGTTGCAAGTGTGGCCGGTGCGCCAACCGCGGCCTTGCACTGAGAAGCTGCCCGCCAACCATCCCCTGCTCACCGGGCAGAGGGTGCTGGACTCGCTCTTCCCGTGAGCATCAGACCCATTATATATGATATATTTGTACGGCTATACTCATGTATCCAGTCGACGTTAGCCCGACTAGTTTCGAACCCATCCGGGGTCCTGTATCAAGGGGGTAAGTTCGCGCACGCGTTGCGTATAAGACTGCGCGCCGCGCGTGCCGCTGCCCGTACAGCCCGTTGTGAGGGTGGCTGAGGTAGGGGGGGGGGGAGACAGCTGCAGATCGTCTCCCGACAGTTACTGCTGGAGCCGTCACCGTAATCCAGGAATAGTGTCCTGTCCCTAAAAGAGGTTTCCACGCTGAGGGTAGCATCCATCCATGATAAAGGACACCGGATGGGTTCGAAACTAGTCTGGCTAACGTCGACTGGATACGTGAGTATAGCCGTAGAATAATGGAAATCACTCACGATAGTTTAAACGCTAAAAAAAGTATCAGAGCCATTATTAGTCGCCCGGCGACTCAGTAGACGGCAACCAAAATGAAGGCAACTAGGCGCTGGTAATCGGAGGTCGGTGGTTCGATCCCGGGCACGCACCTCTAACTTTTCGGAGTTATGTGCATTTTAATTTAATGAAATATCACTTGCTTGAACGGTGAAGGAAAACATCGTGAGGAAACCCACATGAATGGGAGTTCTCATAATGTTCTCAAAGGTGTGTGTGAATTCTACCAATCCGCACATGGCCAGTGTGGTGCACTATGGCCAAAAAACCTTTCTCGCTCTGAGAGGAAACCCGTGCTCTGTAGTGAGCCGGCGATACTATGACTAAAACTAACGAACTAAACGGACTAAAATATGTTGATTATTTGTATGCTGCAGTTGCGTCCAGGGCGGTACCACGGCCATTCCCGGGGCCTTCGGTTGCGGCAAGACTGTCATCTCACAGGCGCTGTCCAAGTACTCCAACTCTGACGTCATCGTCTACGTCGGCTGCGGGGAGCGTGGTGAGTGCCAACTGCAACACACACATACGTCACACACACATGCTTCCACATCACACGCGCGCACACCCACACCCAGCAACGCATTCACACACTCCTGAACAGTCACTACCCACTCCCACATACACTTACGAATTCTCTCTCTTTCTCACACACACATACATACACACAAACCACAAACCACATGCACGCACGTCACACAGACACCATGAATTATTGTAACTATATATCTTTGTTTTGTGACCAGGTAACGAGATGTCTGAGGTACTGCGGGACTTCCCCGAGCTGACGGTGGAGATCGAGGGAGTGACGGAATCCATCATGAAGCGTACCGCGCTCGTCGCCAACACGTCCAACATGCCCGTGGCCGCCAGAGAGGCCTCCATTTACACTGGTAGGGTCACACTCATTCATCGTTTTCATACTTATGTCGTCGACATTCCATCTACACGCACGAAACGTTTTGCGTCATCTTCCCTCATACATAGTTGAGTGTGAGTTTTATTCTTGGTTTGTTAATGTATCTCCTATTTGTCTCCAGGAATCACCCTGTCGGAATACTTCCGTGACATGGGCTACAACGTGTCCATGATGGCCGACTCCACCTCGCGTTGGGCCGAGGCGTTGCGTGAGATCTCGGGTCGTCTGGCTGAGATGCCGGCCGACTCGGGCTACCCCGCCTACCTGGGCGCTAGATTAGCCTCCTTCTACGAGCGGGCTGGCCGTGTCAAGTGTCTCGGCAACCCCGACAGAGAAGGTAAATATGATGGCCGACTCGACCTCGCGTTGGGCCGAGGCGTTGCGTGAGATCTCGGGTCGTCTGGCTGAGATGCCGGCCGACTCGGGCTACCCCGCCTACCTGGGCGCTAGATTAGCCTCCTTCTACGAGCGGGCTGGCCGTGTCAAGTGTCTCGGCAACCCCGACAGAGAAGGTAAATATGATGGCCGACTCGACCTCGCGTTGGGCCGAGGCGTTGCGTGAGATCTCGGGTCGTCTGGCTGAGATGCCGGCCGACTCGGGCTACCCCGCCTACCTGGGCGCTAGATTAGCCTCCTTCTACGAGCGGGCTGGCCGTGTCAAGTGTCTCGGCAACCCCGACAGAGAAGGTAAATATGATGGCCGACTCGACCTCGCGTTGGGCCGAGGCGTTGCGTGAGATCTCGGGTCGTCTGGCTGAGATGCCGGCCGACTCGGGCTACCCCGCCTACCTGGGCGCTAGATTAGCCTCCTTCTACGAGCGGGCTGGCCGTGTCAAGTGTCTCGGCAACCCCGACAGAGAAGGTAAATATGATGGCCGACTCGACCTCGCGTTGGGCCGAGGCGTTGCGTGAGATCTCGGGTCGTCTGGCTGAGATGCCGGCCGACTCGGGCTACCCCGCCTACCTGGGCGCTAGATTAGCCTCCTTCTACGAGCGGGCTGGCCGTGTCAAGTGTCTCGGCAACCCCGACAGAGAAGGTAAATATGATGGCCGACTCGACCTCGCGTTGGGCCGAGGCGTTGCGTGAGATCTCGGGTCGTCTGGCTGAGATGCCGGCCGACTCGGGCTACCCCGCCTACCTGGGCGCTAGATTAGCCTCCTTCTACGAGCGGGCTGGCCGTGTCAAGTGTCTCGGCAACCCCGACAGAGAAGGTAAATATGATGGCCGACTCGACCTCGCGTTGGGCCGAGGCGTTGCGTGAGATCTCGGGTCGTCTGGCTGAGATGCCGGCCGACTCGGGCTACCCCGCCTACCTGGGCGCTAGATTAGCCTCCTTCTACGAGCGGGCTGGCCGTGTCAAGTGTCTCAGCAACCCCGACAGAGAAGGTAAATATGATGGCCGACTCGACCTCGCGTTGGGCCGAGGCGTTGCGTGAGATCTCGGGTCGTCTGGCTGAGATGCCGGCCGACTCGGGCTACCCCGCCTACCTGGGCGCTAGATTAGCCTCCTTCTACGAGCGGGCTGGCCGTGTCAAGTGTCTCGGCAACCCCGACAGAGAAGGTAAATATGATGGCCGACTCGACCTCGCGTTGGGCCGAGGCGTTGCGTGAGATCTCGGGTCGTCTGGCTGAGATGCCGGCCGACTCGGGCTACCCCGCCTACCTGGGCGCTAGATTAGCCTCCTTCTACGAGCGGGCTGGCCGTGTCAAGTGTCTCGGCAACCCCGACAGAGAAGGTAAATATGATGGCCGACTCGACCTCGCGTTGGGCCGAGGCGTTGCGTGAGATCTCGGGTCGTCTGGCTGAGATGCCGGCCGACTCGGGCTACCCCGCCTACCTGGGCGCTAGATTAGCCTCCTTCTACGAGCGGGCTGGCCGTGTCAAGTGTCTCGGCAACCCCGACAGAGAAGGTAAATATGATGGCCGACTCGACCTCGCGTTGGGCCGAGGCGTTGCGTGAGATCTCGGGTCGTCTGGCTGAGATGCCGGCCGACTCGGGCTACCCCGCCTACCTGGGCGCTAGATTAGCCTCCTTCTACGAGCGGGCTGGCCGTGTCAAGTGTCTCGGCAACCCCGACAGAGAAGGTAAATATGATGGCCGACTCGACCTCGCGTTGGGCCGAGGCGTTGCGTGAGATCTCGGGTCGTCTGGCTGAGATGCCGGCCGACTCGGGCTACCCCGCCTACCTGGGCGCTAGATTAGCCTCCTTCTACGAGCGGGCTGGCCGTGTCAAGTGTCTCGGCAACCCCGACAGAGAAGGTAAATATGATGGCCGACTCGACCTCGCGTTGGGCCGAGGCGTTGCGTGAGATCTCGGGTCGTCTGGCTGAGATGCCGGCCGACTCGGGCTACCCCGCCTACCTGGGCGCTAGATTAGCCTCCTTCTACGAGCGGGCTGGCCGTGTCAAGTGTCTCGGCAACCCCGACAGAGAAGGTAAATATGATGGCCGACTCGACCTCGCGTTGGGCCGAGGCGTTGCGTGAGATCTCGGGTCGTCTGGCTGAGATGCCGGCCGACTCGGGCTACCCCGCCTACCTGGGCGCTAGATTAGCCTCCTTCTACGAGCGGGCTGGCCGTGTCAAGTGTCTCGGCAACCCCGACAGAGAAGGTAAATATGATGGCCGACTCGACCTCGCGTTGGGCCGAGGCGTTGCGTGAGATCTCGGGTCGTCTGGCTGAGATGCCGGCCGACTCGGGCTACCCCGCCTACCTGGGCGCTAGATTAGCCTCCTTCTACGAGCGGGCTGGCCGTGTCAAGTGTCTCGGCAACCCCGACAGAGAAGGTAAATATGATGGCCGACTCGACCTCGCGTTGGGCCGAGGCGTTGCGTGAGATCTCGGGTCGTCTGGCTGAGATGCCGGCCGACTCGGGCTACCCCGCCTACCTGGGCGCTAGATTAGCCTCCTTCTACGAGCGGGCTGGCCGTGTCAAGTGTCTCGGCAACCCCGACAGAGAAGGTAAATATGATGGCCGACTCGACCTCGCGTTGGGCCGAGGCGTTGCGTGAGATCTCGGGTCGTCTGGCTGAGATGCCGGCCGACTCGGGCTACCCCGCCTACCTGGGCGCTAGATTAGCCTCCTTCTACGAGCGGGCTGGCCGTGTCAAGTGTCTCGGCAACCCCGACAGAGAAGGTAAATATGATGGCCGACTCGACCTCGCGTTGGGCCGAGGCGTTGCGTGAGATCTCGGGTCGTCTGGCTGAGATGCCGGCCGACTCGGGCTACCCCGCCTACCTGGGCGCTAGATTAGCCTCCTTCTACGAGCGGGCTGGCCGTGTCAAGTGTCTCGGCAACCCCGACAGAGAAGGTAAATATGATGGCCGACTCGACCTCGCGTTGGGCCGAGGCGTTGCGTGAGATCTCGGGTCGTCTGGCTGAGATGCCGGCCGACTCGGGCTACCCCGCCTACCTGGGCGCTAGATTAGCCTCCTTCTACGAGCGGGCTGGCCGTGTCAAGTGTCTCGGCAACCCCGACAGAGAAGGTAAATATGATGGCCGACTCGACCTCGCGTTGGGCCGAGGCGTTGCGTGAGATCTCGGGTCGTCTGGCTGAGATGCCGGCCGACTCGGGCTACCCCGCCTACCTGGGCGCTAGATTAGCCTCCTTCTACGAGCGGGCTGGCCGTGTCAAGTGTCTCGGCAACCCCGACAGAGAAGGTAAATATGATGGCCGACTCGACCTCGCGTTGGGCCGAGGCGTTGCGTGAGATCTCGGGTCGTCTGGCTGAGATGCCGGCCGACTCGGGCTACCCCGCCTACCTGGGCGCTAGATTAGCCTCCTTCTACGAGCGGGCTGGCCGTGTCAAGTGTCTCGGCAACCCCGACAGAGAAGGTAAATATGATGGCCGACTCGACCTCGCGTTGGGCCGAGGCGTTGCGTGAGATCTCGGGTCGTCTGGCTGAGATGCCGGCCGACTCGGGCTACCCCGCCTACCTGGGCGCTAGATTAGCCTCCTTCTACGAGCGGGCTGGCCGTGTCAAGTGTCTCGGCAACCCCGACAGAGAAGGTAAATATGATGGCCGACTCGACCTCGCGTTGGGCCGAGGCGTTGCGTGAGATCTCGGGTCGTCTGGCTGAGATGCCGGCCGACTCGGGCTACCCCGCCTACCTGGGCGCTAGATTAGCCTCCTTCTACGAGCGGGCTGGCCGTGTCAAGTGTCTCGGCAACCCCGACAGAGAAGGTAAATATGATGGCCGACTCGACCTCGCGTTGGGCCGAGGCGTTGCGTGAGATCTCGGGTCGTCTGGCTGAGATGCCGGCCGACTCGGGCTACCCCGCCTACCTGGGCGCTAGATTAGCCTCCTTCTACGAGCGGGCTGGCCGTGTCAAGTGTCTCGGCAACCCCGACAGAGAAGGTAAATATGATGGCCGACTCGACCTCGCGTTGGGCCGAGGCGTTGCGTGAGATCTCGGGTCGTCTGGCTGAGATGCCGGCCGACTCGGGCTACCCCGCCTACCTGGGCGCTAGATTAGCCTCCTTCTACGAGCGGGCTGGCCGTGTCAAGTGTCTCGGCAACCCCGACAGAGAAGGTAAATATGATGGCCGACTCGACCTCGCGTTGGGCCGAGGCGTTGCGTGAGATCTCGGGTCGTCTGGCTGAGATGCCGGCCGACTCGGGCTACCCCGCCTACCTGGGCGCTAGATTAGCCTCCTTCTACGAGCGGGCTGGCCGTGTCAAGTGTCTCGGCAACCCCGACAGAGAAGGTAAATATGATGGCCGACTCGACCTCGCGTTGGGCCGAGGCGTTGCGTGAGATCTCGGGTCGTCTGGCTGAGATGCCGGCCGACTCGGGCTACCCCGCCTACCTGGGCGCTAGATTAGCCTCCTTCTACGAGCGGGCTGGCCGTGTCAAGTGTCTCGGCAACCCCGACAGAGAAGGTAAATATGATGGCCGACTCGACCTCGCGTTGGGCCGAGGCGTTGCGTGAGATCTCGGGTCGTCTGGCTGAGATGCCGGCCGACTCGGGCTACCCCGCCTACCTGGGCGCTAGATTAGCCTCCTTCTACGAGCGGGCTGGCCGTGTCAAGTGTCTCGGCAACCCCGACAGAGAAGGTAAATATGATGGCCGACTCGACCTCGCGTTGGGCCGAGGCGTTGCGTGAGATCTCGGGTCGTCTGGCTGAGATGCCGGCCGACTCGGGCTACCCCGCCTACCTGGGCGCTAGATTAGCCTCCTTCTACGAGCGGGCTGGCCGTGTCAAGTGTCTCGGCAACCCCGACAGAGAAGGTAAATATGATGGCCGACTCGACCTCGCGTTGGGCCGAGGCGTTGCGTGAGATCTCGGGTCGTCTGGCTGAGATGCCGGCCGACTCGGGCTACCCCGCCTACCTGGGCGCTAGATTAGCCTCCTTCTACGAGCGGGCTGGCCGTGTCAAGTGTCTCGGCAACCCCGACAGAGAAGGTAAATATGATGGCCGACTCGACCTCGCGTTGGGCCGAGGCGTTGCGTGAGATCTCGGGTCGTCTGGCTGAGATGCCGGCCGACTCGGGCTACCCCGCCTACCTGGGCGCTAGATTAGCCTCCTTCTACGAGCGGGCTGGCCGTGTCAAGTGTCTCGGCAACCCCGACAGAGAAGGTAAATATGATGGCCGACTCGACCTCGCGTTGGGCCGAGGCGTTGCGTGAGATCTCGGGTCGTCTGGCTGAGATGCCGGCCGACTCGGGCTACCCCGCCTACCTGGGCGCTAGATTAGCCTCCTTCTACGAGCGGGCTGGCCGTGTCAAGTGTCTCGGCAACCCCGACAGAGAAGGTAAATATGATGGCCGACTCGACCTCGCGTTGGGCCGAGGCGTTGCGTGAGATCTCGGGTCGTCTGGCTGAGATGCCGGCCGACTCGGGCTACCCCGCCTACCTGGGCGCTAGATTAGCCTCCTTCTACGAGCGGGCTGGCCGTGTCAAGTGTCTCGGCAACCCCGACAGAGAAGGTAAATATGATGGCCGACTCGACCTCGCGTTGGGCCGAGGCGTTGCGTGAGATCTCGCGTCTTCTAGCCGAGATGCCGGCTGATTCGGGCTACCCCGCCTACCTGGGCGCAAGATTAGCCTACGAGCGGGCTGGCCGTGTCAAGTGTCTTGGCTTTATTGGCGTTCAAAATGAGTTCTCACACGCCATTTTAACTTTGTGTCAACAGTCATGTTAAAAGTACGATTTTAGTCCTTATTTTTGACATGACAGTTGACACATAGTTAAAAGGGCGCGTGTGAACTTACCTGGTTTTTATATCAAATTTTGTCATTCACCAGGTTCCGTATCCATCGTGGGTGCCGTATCGCCCCCCGGTGGTGACTTCTCGGACCCCGTGACCGCCGCCACGCTGGGTATCGTGCAAGTGTTCTGGGGTCTCGACAAGAAGCTGGCCCAGAGGAAACACTTCCCCTCCATCAACTGGCTCATCTCCTACAGGTAACATCTGACGACATGACATGGTAACCTTTGACGAACTTTGACAGGTAACTTTTGACGAACTTTGACAGGTAACTTGCCGACCTCTGACAAGTAACATTTGATGATCTTTGTAATTTGCAGGCGGCACAAGACCGTGGCGCGTGGAAGTCCATACAAGAGACCCATGTCCAACAGTGGACGTCGATCAGTTGATAATCATGATAATGATGATTTTGACGAAGTGTATATTGTCAAACATGTGCCTTTTACTTACAAAGCAAGTCTATACAAATCAATTTTTTACTTAATTTTAAAAAGAATTTGTATTTAAGGAATATTTTTTGACTTTTTATTCGTTCGACAGTAAATACATGCGTGCTCTGGATGACTTCTATGAGAAGAACTATGCTGAGTTCGTACCTCTTAGAACTAAGGTGAGTAAAGAATATTGCCATCAAATGTTGGAACAACATAGCTCCACCCTTACACTTGGAAACTAATCAATACTGTAAAGTAATGTACATCGGCCTTTAGAATGACATTTCGGCTTTGTAGAGCGTTGTCTCTGTCACTCATACCTATATGACGTTTTGTCGGTTTCGACGACAGAGATAATGCTCTACAAATCTGCTGTTTCCTTCTAAATGTCAATGTACAATGCGACAAGGCTATCTTGGCGCGTGCCGAAAATCGGAACTAACGTTGCCGTCAAGTGTCCCCTTTGTTTGTTCTCCAACAGCGCCCCCTGTCAATGTCATTCAAGTGCCAAGAGGGCATTGTCATTGGGCATCTCCTTCAAAATGTCGATGTACATTACTTTCTGCTGCGTACTGTACATATTTTTACATTTCTATTTTTCAACTAAAAAAATGAAGATCTTGAGACTTTCGATTTAAGCCTTGATTTGAATGGTCCAATTAATTATAATTATTTTAGCTTGTGGGACCTCCTCTGCAAGAGAAAGACCTTTTTGCAGCGCTAAGAATCCAAATTATTCAATTAAACGATATTTTTTCCGGGAGATGGAAAGGACTCAAATTACTAGACCTATCGGGCTGGCCATGCAGATAGCTATTATGACGTAGACATCCGCTAAGAAAGGGTTTTTGAAAAATCAACCCCTGAGAGGGTAAAATAGAGGTTAGAAATTTGTGTGGTCCACGCGGGTGAGGTAGTTGAAGATATACTATAAATTGGAATAACATCAACAGGTCAAGGAGATCCTGCAAGAAGAAGAAGACTTGTCAGAAATCGTGCAGCTGGTCGGCAAAGCGTCGCTGGCCGAGACCGACAAGATCACCCTCGAGGTCGCCAAACTTCTGAAAGACGACTTCTTACAGCAAAACAGGTTACTACTTTGAGAACATCACTTTTGTCTCACTAACTGATATTCTATTAAACCTCTAAAAAACCACTATGTTCTAACATCATCCTTGATTCTTCTTAATACATACATATTTTTATGCAGTTAAATCATGCTAGTCTAAAAAATCTTAAAAGTTTAGTTTCCACGCGTTGATGTTAATGTTATTTCTAATTCCACAGCTACTCGGCGTACGATCGCTTCTGTCCGTTCTACAAGACAGTGGGCATGCTTAAGAACATCATCTCATTCTACGACATGTCGCGTCACGCCGTCGAGTCCACCGCGCAGTCCGACAACAAGGTGACGTGGAACGTGATCCGCGACGCCATGAACAATGTGCTCTACCAACTCTCCTCCATGAAGTTCAAGGTACATCACACACACAACATTCAACATAAATTACACACAATATTCATCATAAATTCCACACATTCATTCTAAATTACACTCGACAGTCATTATGAATTACACCCAGCATTCATTATTAATATGAATTACACTCGATATTCATCATTAATTATCCACAACATTTATCATAAGTTACACACAATATTCAGTATGAATCGCACTCTACATTCATCATTAATTACACACAACATTCATTATGAATTACACTAACTACATTCATCATTATTTATCCACAACATTCATTATAAATTACACACAATATTCATTATGAATTACACTACATTCATCATTAATTATCCACAACATTCATCATAAATTACACACAATATTCATTATGAATTACACACAACATTCATTATGAACTAGCTTATGCTCGCGACTTCGTCCGCGTGGACTACACAAATTTCAAACCTCTATTTCACCCCCTTAGGGTTGAATTTTCAAAAATCCTTTCTTAGGGGCTGTCTCCACGAGCGAGAGTATCGCGACGAGTCCGCGCTTCTATCGTCGGGTAATCTCCACGAACGAGCGATTATTCCGCTACCATATCGTCACGACTCGTGACGGAATCACAGCGTGTCCGCGACGACTCGTAACGGAATCGCCGCATTTTCGATGCGTTGTGTTTTTGTTGAAAGAGTTCAGTTAGGTGCCAGACGAGAGCGAAATAAGTAGTGTCTCAGTTAATAAAATAATTCTTAATTATGGATGTAGTGTTCTGGGGTGCTTGTGCAAGTACGCTAGTGAATATGCAGTTATTGTTATTAAAAAAAGAAATAAAGCGTCGATACGTGTCCTTGCTTGGCGAGAGGCAACGCTGAAATGACGCTGCGTTTGAGAGCGCGCCCGCCGCGCGCTCGCTGCGAGAGCGCCACGTTCTGCGGCGAGCGCGCCGCCAGTAGCGACGATACCGCGGCGTGAATCACACCCAATATTCATAACAAATTATACCTATCATTAACTATAATATACACCCTATATTCATCATTAACCACACCCACCATTCATCATGAATTTTATCCAATATTCAACACACCCAACATTCGTCACAAATTACACCCAACAAGGTTGATAAGTTAAAGTTTATGCTTGATGTGGTTACATTAATGTTAATGATACTCCCCAGGACCCAGTGAAAGATGGAGAGGCCAAGATCAAAGCGGACTTCGACCAACTCCTTGAGGACATGTCCGCGGCCTTCCGCAACCTAGAGGATTAGATCCCCTCCTTACATAGCAGCCATGTCTATATTAAATAGGATTACGTCGCGCAAACTATCGATATGTCGAGAATCGATATTTTGTACATTTATTATTCTCGTATACACTGTTTGCTCTTTTAATCCCCAGCTGATAGGTGCGGAATTCTGGTCGGAATACTGACCGGTAGTTAATAGTATTACCACGCGGAAACTTCTCATGCATTTTCGCGCGATCATTTCGATGAATACCGAATGTACAATACTTTATTTATTGGTGCCACGAAAGGTTATTTTAAAAGAAACTTCGGGCGGAATATCGCTCGATAATTTCGGTAAATACCAAAATGTCCTATACTTTATTTATGGATGCAACGAAAGGCCACTATTTATAATAAAATTTCGGTTGAAAATTCATAATCTCGGACGGAATATCGCGGTAAATACCGAATGTGCCTATTCTACTTTATTTATGGGCACAAAGAAAGTCCATTCTTTATTTTTTAAAAACGATTAGAATTTCGCACTCATATGGAGGATCCAAAATAAATTATGTGATTGAAAAAAATAAAATAATGATTATTCGAACGCCTGTATTTTACAATAATCTTAAGAGTTTTAGTGTAGTGATGATATTAAAATGTAATTCCATACTGTTCAAAGTTGTCTGGGACTTTGTACAAGTCCCGGGTTTGATCCCGCTTTATGTAAATAGAAATGTTCACGCGGAGCCTCGACGTCCCGCGCAGTGCTCGTTAGTTGTTATTTATATTGAATTATTAATTATTATTCCTATATTGAAATTATACTATAATTATTATTTATATATTTACTAACAAATCTATTCTGTTGCCCATAATACTTTTATTGTGTGCGTGATTTTCAAATATCTGGTGCATTCCAAGTTACTTTTAGATGTTACAAAAATATTTTATTTTATCTTGGCAATGGCATTTTCCGATATACTAAAACGATCAAAATAAGAATAGAAATAAATTTCCACCATGTTATTGTGGTGATGAAAAATCCGGCCAAGTGCGAGTTGGACTCGCACACGAGATCCGTACCCATGTTAATGATGTTACCGTACTGTTAATGGCGGCCATTTTGAATTTTTTTATTTGTTGCTGTAGCGGCAATAGAAAAAGACACTGAAGACTTTCTTAGATGTTGATAAAAAAATGCAAACCATATTTTGAAGTGACAGTTAACAGATTCTATTCTTATTTTGATCGCATTGTAATTGTGTTGGTGTTTTCAATGTGCAGTATTATTTTGTTTGAACTCCGCTGATAGCTTCGCAACTAGCAACTAGTTGTCGAGTGTACAAAATATATTATTCTAAATACAATAGAGTATATTATTCTTGCTGTTTGAACTTGATTGATAGGACGAAGTTATAAATAAAATATTAATTTTAAATCTTTGTAGTATTATTTTCTACTACCTCGCATTTTCACATTTACGTACGGCCTGCGCAGACGAGGACTGGTGTCCGTGGAAGACAAAAATGAGTCACTAAGAACTGCACCAGGCATTTTCTATAGCTGAATAGGGCAGATACTGGCCAGGCATTTTCTATAGCTGAATAGGGCAGACATTGGCCAGGCATTTTCTATAGCTGAATAGGGCACTGATACTGGCCAGGCATTTTCTATAGCTGAATAGGGCACTGATACTGGCCAGGCATTTTCTATAGCTGAATAGGGCAGACATTGGCCAGGCATTTTCTATAGCTGAATAGGGCACTGATACTGGCCAGGCATTTTCTATAGCTGAATAGGGCACTCTGATACTGGCCAGGCATTTTCTATAGCTGAATAGGGCACTCTGATACTGGCCAGGCATTTTCTATAGCTGAATAGGGCACTCTAATACTGGCCAGCAGTGATATAAGTCAATCCTGGCCAGGCAAGCATTTTCTATTGCTGAATAGGGCACTCTAATACTGGCCAGCAGTGATATAAGTCAATGCTGGCCAGGCAGGCATTTTCTATAGCTGAATAGGGCACTCTAATACTGGCCAGCAGTGATATAAGTCAATGCTGGCCAGGCAGGCATTTTCTATAGCTGAATAGGGCACTCTAATACTGGCCAGCAGTGATATAAGTCAATGCTAGCCAGGCAGGCATTTTCTATTGCTGAATAGGGCACTCTAATACTGGCCAGCAGTGATATAAGTCAATGCTGGCCAGGCAGGCATTTTCTATAGCTGAATAGGGCACTCTAATACTGGCCAGCAGTGATATAAGTCAATGCTGGCCAGGCAGGCATTTTCTATAGCTGAATAGGGCACTCTAATACTGGCCAGCAGTGATATAAGTCAATGCTAGCCAGGCAGGCATTTTCTATTGCTGAATAGGGCACTCTAATACTGGCCAGCAGTGATATAAGTCAATGCTGGCCAGGCAGGCATTTTCTATAGCTGAATAGGGCACTCTAATACTGGCCAGCAGTGATATAAGTCAATGCTGGCCAGGCAGGCATTTTCTATTGCTGAATAGGGCATAGTACCTTGCCATGCAATATTTATAGCTGAAAAGGCTAAATCACTGAATAGTCAATGAATACTCTCATTTCTTTAAGAAAAATTTGAACATTCTTGATTGATTTGTTCTTGACATTTTGATAGTTCTGACAGGTTGAGGACACTGCAATCAGAGCAGAAAATATTGAAGTTTTGTGACTTACTTTTACTTGTTATTCGTTAACGATTTACAAAACTTTCATAGAAGAAGCTAAACAAATCAAGAGGAGTAGGTTCTAAAGACTAGGTATCCAAGATGCCGAAGCCGAAGGGAGCTATCGACGAGCCGACGATGAGTGACGCAACCATCTTGGTCACGGTGGAGGATTTGATCGACAGAGCCATGGGAGCGCCCGATGTAAGGAAACTAGCTGAGTACTAGCTAGCTAGGTAGAGATGGTAATCGGGGTGGGGACGCTCGCACACGATATCGCGGATGACGTACGGTGTGTGGGGCGTTCCCCCGCCGCATACCCCGATTGTTCTTAAAAAGATCTTTTTTTTCAAAATTGATGATTTTTCGGGATAAAAAGTGGCCAATGTCCGTCCATGGGCTGTAGTAATCTGTACTTACCAAATATCATCAAAATCGGTTTAACGAATGGACCGTGAAAAGTAAGCGTACATATTTCTCATTTTTGATATTATTAGTAGTGGATAAAGACGATCAAAGAAGACGAGCTATTGACCATTCTCGAACTTGTCTTCAGGCCAACATAGTCAATTTCAAGCTGATTCAGGCGATTCTACACATTCTGGCGAGGCAGCAGCGGCTGTTGACGCAACGAGTCGAAATACGAATAGACCTAAAACGTGAGGGTAGAAAGAGGACTGCCGGCGATGAATCCTCAGAGAGCTCATCTGAGGGTCCAGCCCCGGGCAAAGGCAAAGCAAAGAGTCCGAGAACACCTGCCAAAAAAGAAAGATCAGTCACAGCAGATACAAAACAAAAAGATAAAGCTAAAGACAAAGGGGATAGAAAAGAACGTGAAGAGGCGTCGAAAGTGACTCTGAGAGAAAAAGAAATTATAGAAAGGCAGGGGCAGCGGAAGACAGCAAAACTTCCAGAAGAAGAATCTCGTTTTGCAACAAAGCAAACGCATATGATGGTGAATAAAGGTAAATTGATAATATTATATCTGTATTGTACAATACCTATCAGATACTTTACACAGATTAGTAACAATTTTTTTCCCAACGATTTATTAAAGACTAGCGACCCGGGCCGGCTTCGCACGGGAAGCTTATTTAAATTTTCGTAGGGATCTCTAATCAGTGATAGAATTTTTAAAATTATTTTAGTAGTTCCAGAGATTACCCCCTATAAACAAATTTACAAACTTTACTTCTTTATAATATTATATAATAATGTATATGTAATGTATAATATAAATAGAAGAAGGTATAGAATATGTCAAATGTTAACTCTTCATTGATATCCCAAAGATTATAATCAATGCATAAATGTATTTAGTTATTCTATTTTCTTTCATTACTACATCAAGCAGGAGAAACAGAAACAGAAGAAGAAACAGAAGAATATATAATAAAAGAAAAAAGTAAGCGGGAGAGGGCAGAAAAAATGCCTGAAAAGGACAAAGACGAAAAAAGGAAGCAGGAAAAGTTAGAAATTATTTCGCAAGAGGAACATAAAAAACTGTCTGAAAAAGAAAAAAAGAAACAGGACAGAGCTAAAACCACGCCCCAAATAGAAAGGGAAGAATCAGAAAAGTACGAAAAAAAATCTGAAAAAGAAAAAAGGAGGCAGGAAAGAGTTAAAACAAAACCTCAAATAGAAAAAGAAGAATCAGAAGAATATCCAATTGAACAGCGAAAGGAGTATGAAAAACTGCCTGAAAAAGAAAGAGAGAGGCATAAAAAAGCTAAAGCGATGCCCCAAATGGAAATAGAAGTATCAAAAGAGTCTGAAAACCAAAGAGAGTACAAACTAATGATTGAAAAAGAAAAAAAGAGGGAAGAGAGAGATAAAACGATGCCACAAATAGAAAGGGAAGAATTAGAAGAGTACGAAAAAACTACTGAAACAGAAAAAAGAAAGCAGGAAAGAGTTAAAACAAAACCTCAAATAGAAAAAGAAGAATCAGAAGAATATGAAATTGAACAGCGAAAGGAGTATGAAATACTGCCTGAAAAAGAAAGAGAAAGGCATGAAAAAGCTAAAGCGATGCCCCAAATGAAAATAGAAGTATCAGAAGAGTCTGAAAATCAAAAAGAGTACAAACTAATGATCGAAAAAGAAAAAAAGATGGAAGAGAGAGATAAAACGATGCCACAAATAGAAAGGGAAGAATTAGAAGAGTACGAAAAAACTACTGAAAAAGAAAAAAGGAGGCAGGAAAGAGTTAAAACAAAATCTCAAATAGAAAAAGAAGAATCAGAAAAATATGAAATTGAACAGCGAAAGGAGTATCAAAAACTACCTGAAAAAGAAAGAAAGAGGCATGAAAAAGCTAAAGCGATGCCCCAAATGGAAATAAAAGTATCAGAAGAGTCTGAAAACCAAATAGAATACAAACTAATAATTGAAAAAGACAAAAAGAGTGAAGAAAGAGATAAAACGATGCCACAAATAGAAAGGGAAGAAGTAGAAGAGTACGAAAAAATTACTGAAAAAGAAAAAAGGAGGCTGGAAAGAGTTAAAACAAAACCTCAAATAGAAAAAGAAGAATCAGAAGAATATGAAATTGAACAGCGAAAGGAGTATGAAATACTGCCTGAAATAGAAAGAGAAAGGCATGAAAAAGCTAAAGCGATGCCCCAAATGGAAATAGAAGTATCACAAGAGTCTGAATACCAAATAGAATACAAACTAATGATTGAAAAAGAAAAAAAGAGGGAAGAGAGAGATAAAACGATGCCACAAATAGAAAGGGAAGAATTAGAAGAGTACGAAAAAACTACTGAAAAAGAAAAAAGGAGGCAGGAAAGAGTTAAAACAAAACCTAAAATAGAAAGAGAAGAATCAGAAAAATATGAAATTGAACAGCGAAAGGAGTATGAAATACTGCCTGAAAAAGAAAGAGAAAGGCATGAAAAAGCTAAAGCGATGCCCCAAATGAAAATAGAAGTATCCGAAGAGTCTGAAAATCAAAAAGAGTACAAACTAATGATTGAAAAAGACAAAAAGAGGGAAGAGAGAGATAAAACGATGCCACAAATAGAGAGGGAAGAATTAGAAGAGTACGAAAAAATTACTGAAAAAGAAAAAAGGAGACAGGCAAGAGTTAAAACAAAACCTCAAATAGAAAGAGAAGAATCAGAAAAATATGAAATTGAACAGCGAAAGGAGTATGAAATACTGCCTGAAAAAGAAAGAGAGAGGCATGAAAAAGCTAAAGCGATGCCCCAAATGGAAATAGAAGTATCAGAAGAGTCTGAAAACCAAAAAGAGTGCAAACTTATGATTGAAAAAGAAAAAAAGAGGGAAGAGAGAGATAAAACGATGCCACAAATGGAAACAGAACAATCAAATAAAGATGAAATAGAAGAGTATGAAATAATATCTCCAGAAGAAGAAAAAAGTAAGCAATCAGAAAAAATACCTCAAAAAGAAGCACAAAAATTGGAAAAGGATATAATAAAAGGACGAAAGGAGTATGATAAAATGCCTCACCAAGAAAAAGAAAAAAGGGAGCTGGAGAGAGTTGAAAAATTATTAGAAACAGAAAGATTAGAAGATAAAAATGATCGAGAAAGGAAGTATGAGGAAACTGAAAAAATTACCCGAACAGAAAAGGGAAAATTTGACGAGGAAGAAAAAAAGGGGCTGGATAAAGCTGTAAAGATTAATCCAAAAGAAAAAGAAAGGATTAATAGGAAAGAAAACAAGGTCCACGAAAAAGAAGAAACAATCACGCCAAAAGAAATAAGTATAGAGAAAGGAGAAAAAAAGGAGCAAGACAAGTTAGTAAAAATAACACCAATAGAAAAAGAAAGGTTTGAAAAAAAAGGAAAAAAAGACCAAGAGAAAGCTGAAAAAATAAGCAAAGAGGAAAAAGAAAGAGCAGAAAGAAACGAAATGAAAGATGTGCGACCTGAAAAAGCGAAACAAGTCGAAAAATATAAACCAAAGACCGAAACGGAACGGTTGCCTGTGGTGAGTTAATGCCAATATTTACGATGCAATGGACTATCGGACCGGCTAGGCTTTTTATTAATACTTTCTTAATAGTGATAATTGTATAGTGCAGATTAGGGCTTCAGCTTATTTTAGACTAGATGATGCCCGCGACTTCGTCCTTCGTGGATTTAGGTTTAATTTTCCGTTATAAAAAGTAGCCTAGATCTTTCCCCGGGATGTAAGTTAACTTTGAACCAAATTTCATCAAAATCGGTTTAACTGTTAGGCCGTGAAAAGCTAGCAGACAGACAGACACACTGTCTGTACATTACTTTCTGCCGCGTACTGGCAGAATAAATGGCTGATATTCTCGTTTGACATTTGACTCCTTTAAGATCTCATTCTTGTAACTCTTAACTGAATATTTTTATTTTTTATAGAAAGAACCGACATTAGACAGAAAGAAACCTGGGCAACGAAGCGGTTATGACATTGAGATAACGGGTTACTTTCTTAAAATATGATCATACTTTTGGTAACTTACATTTCTTGAAATAGAGTCTGGCTAAGGAAAAAAGAGACTGGAAAAGCGCAGCAAGTTTTAAAAATATCAGTCTATACTAATATTTTTTTAAATTTGCCGCGCTTTTCCAGCTCTGAAATTAGTATGACAGATCTGGAATAACCTAATTGATAGAACAGAAAATAGAAATAATAATAAGTAAGTAATACTAAAGTATCAAATTAGGATATTCCAGGTCTGTCATACTAATTTTGTTGGGGCTGCCATGCTGATATTTTTTAACTTGCTGCGCTTTTCCAGTCTCTTCTTTCGTTAGCCAGACTCTAGTAAATTTTGCTAAATAAAAGTCCTTTTATATGCTTATTTCAGAAAAAATAGTCGATAATGAAAAAATTCTGATAGGTGAGTGTAATTATTTTGCTTTTTTGTTTAAGTACCTAGGTACCTATTATCTATTTAGACAGGGGGATTGGGTAAATTAGTCTATCTATACTATCTGTAGGTAGGTAGGTACTAATCCATACTCTATACTAATATTATAAAGAGGTACTCGTAATGATTGTATAGAATAGAATAGAATAGAATGTTTTTTTATTCATGTAAACTTTTTACAAGTGTTTATGAATAGTCAGGTAGTTTTAATTTACCACTGGTTCGGAACGCCGTAAAAGTTTGTTTGTAGGGGGTAAGGAATTTTTCGAAACCGTCGTCTTATAATTATTGCTCAGTTTCTTTATTTCTGTTCTTTTTATGGTGAGGTGCGATAAAAGGTTCTCGTGCCTATGTCAAAACGTTTTCTTGTTTTTTTTTCAGTTGAGAAAGCACCAATTGCGAGCAGCACTGGTTAGTATCGAATTTTTCTAATTTATTGTTGACAAAGCATAATTTATGTTAATATTGTTAATCAAATGGCAGCACAAACATTGAAAATTTGAAAACATCCAGCGAGAACCGTGACCTTCTCTGAAGGAAAATAATGCAAGGCAGAGTCTAAAGTTCATGTTTCTTATTCGTATTTAACATGGTTACTAACATGGCTAAACTCCCCTGTTAGGGAGCGGGGAAAAGAGGGGTTTTCTTAAGGGAGATGCCCTGCAACAGGAGTGAGAAAAACCTCTACTTTCCCAGCATTATCTTTACTAAAGTCGGAGAATGGAAGTGGACTTTCTCTTAGATTCGTCGCGTAGTAGTTGGAATTTGCAAAGCTTACCCTAGACTCTCCACTTCGCGTTTTAAAACCGTAAGTTACTATGATAGACGTTGGGGTCCCAAGGCGCTGGAATGGCGACTTCGCACCGGAAGATGCAGCGTTGGAAGATCCCCCCACTAGGTGGACGGATGACATCAGAGCCGCTGGATTCAGGCGGCGAGAGACCGTGGCGTGTGGAAACAACAAGAGACCTATGTCCAGCAGTGGACGTCTATGATGATGATGACCCTATAATCTATGGTAAAGTGGCTTAAGCCCTGCAACTGCTGACTTTCTTGCCAACTCGTGTCAGTAAAGTCTTCATTTTGAACTGGAGGTACAGACGTAGGATAAGAGACACTAGTCCTACATGAAATAAATAAATTTTGAGCTCCAAAAACATTTCCGTGAGCAAAATTCCAGGTGCACGGTCGAGCAGTAGCATCGACGTGGTGACGCAGTCGCAGTTCGCTCTGCTGCAGTCATCTGTGAAGCAACTTGCGAGGATGGCGGCCCCGCTGCAGCTGCAGCTGCCGGGCAACAAGCAGCTCATGAGCGATGTGATGAGCGGCGCCGCCAGCTTGCCTGACGCTATGCAAACCTTGCAGGTTACTGTTCTATCCATACTTCCATACTATACTAATATTATAAATGCAAAAGTGTGTCAGTCAGTCAGCCAGTCAGTCAGTCACCTTTTCCTTTTATACATTTCGATAACAAAGGAAGACGTTACAGATAAACTCTAGACTGCAGGCGGCGGAGTCGGCCTTGGTCCGCATGGCGGGCCTGATGACCCAGCTGGCCGCAGCCGGCGAGCTGCCAGATGAAATCGTTGAGCAGATGGAAACGTTAGAACCGTCCCTTGCTGGGCGGCAAACAAATGTGTGTTTTTTAATTTTTTAATTTATTTTATTAATTAGGAAAACATACAATACACATATTTTACATTTACTACATCACTTATACACAAACTTGCAATTATCGTAAAAAAAGAACTAATATTATGACTATAATAGTTAGACATATAGATATATAGATATAGGTAGACAGATAGATATAGGTATTATTTGTCGTCTTTAATGGTGGTAGTAATCAGCGACATCTATGAAAATTTTATAGAACGGTGCCTGGAAACTTCCTCATTAAATTTCCAGGCTGATCAGTTGTACCAACGAGGCCAAGCCGACAGATCTCAACCTTCAAGAAAGAAATCTGTCGCCATCGATCCTAAGATTGCTCGATCTAAAACCCATAAAGGCATGGAGATGGTACCTGCAGAGACGCTCACGCCCGAAGTCTTTGACGCGTCTCCTTCCACCGTGTCCAGGGTTTCGAGGGTGTCTTCGATGACTGCAGGGCGAGGAGTTCCTTGTGTTACCTATGAGGATATGACGTCAGTATTATTTTGTTTCTTTAATTAACCCTATTCCATTCCATCAGCCTGTATGCGTCCACTGCTGAATATATAGGCCTTTCCAAGAACACGCCACCAAACCCGGTCCTCCGCCTTCCTCATCCACCCGCTCCTCGCCACCTTCTTCAGGCCATCGATCCAGCGGGCTGGACGCTGGAGCTCCAGAACACGCCTGTCCCATCGGCCGTCGGTTCTGCGACAGACATAACCTGTCCATTGCCACTTCAGCTTGCTAATCCTTTGAGCCGTTGAGCTATGTCGGTCGCTTTTGTCCTTCTATGAATTTACACGCTTTACCTAGCCAATACGGCCATATACAGCATATATTTACTCTATACAGCCAGTTAAACCTTGCATGGCATTTTACTGACAACTAGCTTATGCTCGCGACTTCGTCCGCGTGGACTACACAAACTTCAAACCCCTATTTCACCCCCTTACGGATTGAATTTTCAAAAATCTTTTCTTAGCGGATGCCTACGTCATAATAGCTATCTGCATGCCAAATTTCAGCCCGATCCATCCAGTAGTTTGAGCTGTGCGTTGATAGGTCAGTCAGTCAGTCAGTCACCTTTTCCTTCTATATATATAGATTTTGGAAGTACGCACACGCGCACAAACATACGCACAAGTTATACTGTAAAAAGGAAACAATCTTGTTCCAGAGCTGCTTTGAAGGCACTAAGGGATGAAATTCTAAAATGTCTGAACAACATGACAGGGAGAGCCACTGTGTCCGCAGAAACTGCTCTGCATACCGCCAAACTTGTAGGTGAGGAATTTTATACTTGACTCGTAAAGTATTTAATTCATTACTAAAATAAATTTCTAAGTATTTATTAAAATTGCGTATTTGAATGGACACATCCAAAACAGCAATGTGCCATGTAAAAAAAAAAGATTCCGACGAATTGAGAACCTCCTCCTTTTTTTGAAGTCGATTAATCAATATGCCTAACTCCGTTCGCGTTGTTTAGGTTTGTAAATATTGTTAGAACTTCTCAAAACCCCTTTTAGGGGGTTTGCAACTTTGCACTATAGAGAGAACGTGCAAATTTTTGATTTTACATTTTCGTAACTGATTTCACTTTTAATTTTAATTGTTCGAGCTAATTTACTTATTTGATTCTGGACCATTTATTATATTGAAATTGTAATTTGTGAAAAATGTCATCTATTTCTGTATTGTATTGTCGAATACATTATTCGTCCGTGTGGACTACACAAATTTCAAACATCTATTTCACCCCTTTAGAGGTTGCATTTTCAAAAATCCTTTCTTAGCGGATGCGTACGTGATGCCAAATTGTAGCCCGATCTGTCCAGTAGTTTGAGCTGTGCGTTGATAAATCAGTCAGTCAGTCAGTAAGCTTTTCCTTTTATGTACCTAGTTATTTAGATTTAGAAGTTTGATATCTTCAATTTGATACCTTTGATTGAATCCACTGTTGTGATATAAAGCTGAGAAGCTCGACATTGCGCTGAAGCTGGACGAGCGGATATCATTTGTGCACTCTATGGTTGAAGACTACGCGGAGCAGTTGAGCGGGTTCGACTCCGGACTCACTACGCAGGTAACGGACTGACGTATACACTAGCACTCGGCTGCAATCAGACTGCTGGCAAGTGATGATGCAGCCTAAGATGGAGCGCGCTTGCTAGAAGATGCCTATTCACTTTTGACATAAGGTAACCATATTTAGATTGGAGGAAAAAACAGATGCAGACGGGTGTTGGAGTTAGGAAGCGTCGAACTGATCAAATCAGAAATGAGGACACCATAGGGCATAGGAGAACCAGCGAGTAACCGACATAGCGAACACATCGTGGAAAACATCGTGAGCCTGAGTTCCATAATGTTCTCAAAGGTGTGTGCTGCCAATCTGCACTTGGCCAGCGTGGTAGACTAGCCAAATCCTTCTCATTCTGAGAAGAGACCAGTGCTCAGCAGTGAGCCGGCGACGCGACGGGTTGATCATGATAATGAATGATGAACCAGATTATTGAATAAAAGATGACGTGTTAAAATTATCTTATTGGTCAACTCAGCACATCTCCACTCCATTCTGCTTTGCTAGTATTGTGGCGACGCCCTGCCAGACACCCTTAAAGTTTAACAAGCAACCGCCGAGTTTCTTGCTGGTTCTCCTCGGTAGGAACGGCATTCCGAACTAAATTAAACTAGTTGACGATTCAAAAGCACTTGTAAAAGTTTACTTATTTGAATAAAAATCGATTCTATTCTAACAATTTAATAAAGTTTAAGGGTGTCTGGCATGGCGTTGCCACGACACCAAGTGTCTGGCAATGCATGTCGTGATTCTGAAGAAAATATAAACAAATTTACTTGAATTTATACTTTGACGTAAGATTTTTAACACTTTTATTACCTGTTATCTTCCAAAGCCACCATTTGCGGAGAAACTTTCAGCTTTTATAAAATAACGAAGGTCTGGCACGCGATGGCCATCTCTATTACATTATGTTAGAAAATAGTTGGAACGATTGTCATCAGATACAAAGTTTCCAAGAGCAGATAGCACAGATGCGCACAGACCTGCAAGCTGGACTTGTGCAGCTGGCAAACGTGAACAACAATGCGGAAACTGCAGGTAACGAAACTCTTCAAGAATTGTATTTGGTCTCACTATGTAAAAATATATTATTTAGAATTTACTAGCAGCTGTTCTGTAACGTGCGGGTGTGCGGGGCGTCCCCCCACCTCATACCCCGATTGCCGTCTCGACCTGTCGCGGACTATAGATGTGCGACTCGAGCTAAGTGATGCATCGATGGTAGACAGACTGACAGAGCATAGAGTTACATGGAGCTACACCATTCGCGAATCTGTAGCTTCCATCCGTACCTCTCATACCTCCATATAAAAACATAGTTACGTTGAACCCTTTTCACCAATGCTGACTTGTGTGGAGCAATGAAAATGATTCCTGGATATCACACACACCCATAGCAATATCATAGCACATCTCTAGTGAAAAATCTAGATCTATTGATCATACTTTGACTTTGTTCATACTTAAGACAGTTAAAACGAGGCGGAAACTTGTCTCTACATATTATATCCGTCTCATTTTTACTCTGTCTAGTTTGGGTAAAGTAAAAAAAACTGTGGAATCAACTCCCTTTAAAAAAAAATGAATATTAGCCATGCTAATCATGACTAGTATCCCCTTTCCCCTCCAACTAAGCGTCAAGCTTGTGCTAGGAGTAGGTAACCGCCAACCTTTCGGAATAGGCTAGTTGACACTTTTTTTAAGTAGGTCTTAAATGGTTAATATTTGTCCTATTAGATCAAAAAAATTAACACTATATTTTTTTGCGCCCTAAAAACCGTAAAACTTTAATTTAAAAATATATTTTTCCTAGACAGGTGAAAACACTGTCGGCCATGTTTGACCGATAGATTATCTGTGCTCTGACGTCATGCATTTGTAAACAACAGCATAACTTCCCAAAGTTTAATAAACATGACTTCTATACTAGTTTACATGAAAAATATAGTAATTATCGTTATTGTATTATCCGAGAATGTAAAAAACGCATCGATAAAGACCACAGGAAAGTTGTGGATTAGAGTGCCCAGTGAAATAAATATACGTAACACGCGAAGACTTGCTTAAAGGGATCCTATATGACTAACGACTGCAACCCAAATTTATTTTTGCAAAGATCACTTTGTTGTAAATTCAATTTATAAAGAGAAAACGATATTTTTTTACGTTTACTATGAGTTTTTAAAATATATAAAAACTAGCTTATGCTCGTGACTTTGCCCGCGTGGACTTCATAAATTTCAAACCCCCATTTAACCCACTCAGGGGTGGAATTTCAAAAAATCCTTTCCTAGTGGATACCTTCTCTTTACCTACAAAGAACACACCCACCAAATTTCATGTATCTAGGACCAGCTGTTTAGATGTTTAGGCTGTGCGTTGATATATAAGTTAGTCAGGACTTTAAATTTTATATATATGGATACTACGTTAGTCCCCGCGTGACATAGGGATGACATTTGTTTGTTTACATATTGAATGACGTCACATCATGGCTGACAGCGTTTTCTGCGTTTCAAATAAAAATAAAAACTGTATTTTTTTTAATTGGATTTATATATCCATCCTGCGTTTTTAATAATTGTTATTGATATATTTCGTTGTCTTAAGCAAAATACTATAATAAATAATCATTTATTGGACGAAATTAGATATGAGTCAAGTAGCCTATTCAGTCCGCTCCTCAACCGTTCAGCTATTGAGGCTCAAATCCCCATTAGATTACAACATCGGCTTATTCAACGGGGCGAATCAACAAAAAGGCCGGCAACGCATTGGTGGTTCCTCTGGTACTGCAAATGTTCATGGGCGCCATTTTTATTAAAAGAAACCTCTAGATGTTTTCTAATCTAGTCGTGTTGGAGCTGACAGAAAGGTACGACGAGCTGGCGAGCGAGCTGGACAACGCTGTGCTCGCGCATAAGGGACTAACAGATTTGCAAGCGCAGCTGAGTGCGGAAATGCATGTGAGAAATTATTGTATGTATTGTCTTTTTTGTATGTATTGTCTTTTTACACGACTGACCAAAAAAGAAGGGTAATGTTTTCAGGGTTCATATATGTATAGTCCGTACAAAATGACTCCTCACGCGCCATTTTAACTATCATGTCAAAAGTACGGTTCACCTTTAAAATAAGGACTAAAATCGTACTTTTGACATGAAATCTGACACAAATATTAAAATGACGCGTGGAAGTTAAACTTTACGCGTTATAATAATAATATGTGAGTTTCTTTATTCCACCATAACTTCTAAATGGCTGAACAGATCTGGATGTATGGGGTATCCCGGGTGTATAGCAGATAGATAGAGTAAAGTTCCTGAGAGGGAAATAATATTGATTCTGGAGAAGTCTACCGGTCACTGGGGTAGCAGGAGTCTGTCCTTCAACTGGACATTCAAGGGGAGACAATAAGAAAAGATGAATTAGAAGTAATTTCCTTTGATTGGGTGAGAAATCATCCGAGTTGAACACGCCCTGTCAACAGGCAGAAGTCCTTTTGCAGATTTTTTTCTCACTCAAAAAAATGTTTAGTCTAGACTCTAGAGGATTCAAAAGGGTTAAGATGTTTTTCCTAAAATCTTACCTACTTCTAGTAATTTTTTTTTCATGAATGTTTTTGGAATAGAGTCTATTGGAATGTATGGAGATGCTGCGGGAACAGAAGGCGGACCGAGATGAAGTTCTGGACGGACTTAGAGACAAGGTACCTATACCATTTCATATGTACATATAGTGGATTTTTTAAAATCGTGAGAGAGGCTTGCGCTTGACGACAATCATGTCAATGTCAAATTTCATGTCAAAAGTACGATTTTAGTCCTTATTATAGAAGCGAACCGTACTTTTGACATGATAGTTGACCCAAACTATAGAAGTATATGGAAGCGCACGCACTGCGTTAATTAGTTGCCTAGTTATAAAGTTAATTCCGCACCGGATTTTTTTACATTTAAATTCACGGATTTTAAAACGCACCACACCGTGGTGCGCGCTATCTCTTGTTGCCGCGTTCGTTCACTTTTCCAGCATCAAAAAAAAATGCTTGTTCACAGGCAGACTCGTCGAGACTAGCAGGGCTGCTGAGTGAGGTGGAGTTCGCGGCCGCGAGGGCCGACTTCGAGCGAAGAATCAACTTGTGTTACGACAAGTTCGACCGTCAGGACGCCGTGTGGCAGGTAAACTGTCTAGGCTCCAAATCAAGTTAACGGAGAATGACAGATTCACCAAGACCTGACCCACCAATTTACACACAATATAAATTAATGATAACTGTCCTAGTACTAATTAAAAATTGTGATTTTAAACTTGCGGATGTTTTTATTACTTTCGCAATAATTATTATAGGTAAATTGCATATTAGGGTTTGAATTTTCAAAAATCCTTTCTTAGCGGATGCCCACGTCATAATAGCTATCCGCATGCAAAATTTCAGCTCGATCCGTCCAGTAGTTTCAGCTGTGCATTGATAGATCAGTCAGTCAGTCAGTCACCTTTTCCTTTTATATCTCACAATTTTTTTTTTACCAGGCAGTCATAAAAGACTTGAAGCATACAACGGCAAAGAAAGCGGAGCTAGTAGAGCTGCTCTCGGTGCGCGACGCCGCACAGCGCCAGCTGCAGGACTTGAACTACAAGATCAGAGTGTTGGCTCGCGTGCTCGGGGAGCCCAAGGCAAGAATATCCTTCATCGCACCAGCTCGAAAAGCGCAATTTTGCTGCTTAAAACATCCACTTCTTGTAACACCGTTGCCATTAGAAGTCGACAACCATAAGAGTGATTACGCACTGTATTTCCGTTATCCGAGTTCTATCCGTCATGAGAATTTTTCGGATGTGCCTCGGATTCAAATCGGACATAATTATGAAAAAAAAAATGCTGCGGTAGTGGAGCGGTGCGGGAGGGGTGTGATGACGTGACGCGAGAGCTCCGTGACACGTCAACTCGTGACAACTGTCACCCTCCTGCACCGCTCCACTACCGCAGGAACCTACCCAGTTGTGCGCTATACGCATAATGTTTATCTGCAGGCTGCAATGCTGACTCGCAAGTTGGCGGAAGGAGCGCTGTGCGGTGCGTGCCGCGAGCAGGCACTGATGGAGCCTCGCGAGGCAGGCGCGCCTCACCTGCTGCCCGCCTTGCGGCCGCCTCCCGTCGGCGCCTCGGAGGAGCCCTGCCTCGCCGACTGGGCTGGCGCTGCAGCCGTTGAGGAAAGGTCAGTGTTCACGTAGGACAACTAAACCTACTGTTCTTGTGCTACTTCTATGACTTCCACTGAGAAGAGCCGTTAAGAAACTCGGTGGTTGCTCTTTTCAAATCATAAAGAGTTATGATATGTAAAAATACCCTACACCATCTTGTGGACAACTGAAACGCAAAATTTCGTGAACACATTTTAGTTTTTTGATGTGATGCAACGACAAATTCACGGTTTTCGGATTTATTCCTTTACTTGTGCTATAAGACCTACGTACCTACCAAATTTCATGATTCTAGTTCAACGGGAAGTATATTTAGGTTTTCTTGACAGGCACGACGGACAGACGACAGACAGACAGACAACAAAGTGATCCTATAAGGGTTTCTTATTCCTTTTGAGGTACAGAACCCTAAAAAGAATGTTGAAGGAGCAACTAGGTCGTGGAGTTTCACACTTCTTCGGTGGTGTAGTGAATGTAGGAACAATTGGGTATTTGACTACATCAAAAATAAATTATTTCTCAGTGATTATTAAATAGAGGGTCTTCCAAAATACGTAAAATCCACGTCCTTTGTTGGTTTTAATTATCGATTAAACTAAAAAAAGCACGTCAAATGATTGTGACGTCACACACCGGTTTCCATAGAATCTCGCATACTAAGCGCGCGTTTTGACGTTTGATAAAAAGTTACTGATTTGACTAGTTGTCAAATACCGTATTGTTGTTGCTGAATGTCTTTTCTCCATAAACGTGACACTGGCGAAACACTCTGTGCCCAGCTGGCACACCTAAAAGCCAATAATTGGGAATTGAATTGAATTGAACTGAATGTCCTGACTGTGGTTGTTCCCAGACACATGTGTCACCGCTGGTGCGGCGGCTCGCACACGCTGCTGGCGGAGGGCACGCGGCACGTGCGCGCGACGCCTGTGCAGTTCCACGTGCCCGCCAGGAAGATTGCGGGCTACGGCGACGACGGACGGGTAACGATACGATACTAATACTTATCCATACTAATATTGTAAATGCGAAAGTGTGTCTGTCTGTCTATCTGCTAGCCTTTCACGGCCCAACCGTTCAACCGATTTTGACGAAATTTAGTACAGAGATAGCTTGCATCCTGGGGAAGGATACCTATCCTGGAAAATCAAAGAGTTCCCACGGGATTTGCTAGCATAGGCTACTTTTATCCCGAAAAACCAAAGAGTTCCCATGGGATTTTTAAAAACCTAAATCCACGCGGACGAAGTCGCGGGAATCATCTAGTCAACAATAATTTATCACCATCATCATCATGATCAACCCATCGCTGGCTCACTACAGAGCACGGTTTTGCGATGACTTGCTTTAACGGTGCGGAAATCTGGATGGCTGTGGGTTCTCCATAATGTTCTCAAAGGTGTGTGAAGTTTGCCAATCTGCACTGGGCCAGCGTGGTACACTATGGCCTAAACCCTTCTCACTCTGAGAGGAGCCCTGTGCTAAGTAGTGGGCTGGCGATGGGTTGATCATGATGGTGGTATATAATGTGACGTATTTGTTTGTATACCAGCTGTACATGATGGAAGAGGAGTGCCAGCCCTGCCTAGAGTGCAACATGAGCGATGAGCCTCTACCCGCAACCGGCCGCGGCGCCGGAGACGAGGGAGTTGAGCCGGAAGCCCTCGTGGAGTGCACTTGTCCCCCGACTGACTAGAACTGGTCACACTTGCCCCCCGACTGACTAGAACTGGTCACACTTGCCCCCCGACTGACTAGAACTGGTCACACTTGCCCCCCGACTGACTAGAACTGGTCACACTTGCCCCCCGACTGACTAGAACTGGTCACACTTGCCCCCCTACTGACTAGAACTGGTCACACTTGCCCCCCGACTGACTAGAACTGGTCACACTTGCCCCCCGACTGACTAGAACTGGTCACACTTTCCCCTTTACAGTACGTGCCAGAAAGTAATGTACATCGACCTTTAGAAGGAGATAGTTTTGTAGAGCATTATCTCTGTCGTTGAGACCGACAAAACGTCATATAGGTATGAATGACGGAGACAACGCTCTACGAAGCCGAAATGTCACATACATCGGCCTCTTTAGAATGACATGTCTCAACGACAGGGACAGCGCTCTACAATTAATCTGCTATCTCCTTCTAAAGGTCGATGTACAATACTTTCGGCCGCGTACTGTACCTACTAAGCTTCGTTGAGTTTGACTAAGATATGAGAGTAGGTACTTTTTCTAGGACTTCCTTAAATATTGTTTGATTAGTACTTTCTGTTACTTCTATGATTTTATTTTATAATACTTATTTTAAAGTAAAGAAGGGAATAAAAATACATAAAATTATATTTCAAGTTTTATTTGCAAAAATAAATAAATAATTTAGATTGTCTACGAAAGCGTATTTACAACTTAATCAGCGCGATCTATAGAATAATTTAAATAAATAGTCGAATTACTTAAAGATAGTTATAATATTAATCAGTTAAAAGGTATAAACAGTCACTCTTTAGATATAATTATTATTGATAATACAAATTGATAAACACAGACCACCACCTATAGACGCCTACACACCCGCCACACCGGGCACCCGCTATCGACAAGCTTAGGCACTTGCTTAGCATAAAAGTCGGTACCCTCATTCCGCACATTGTCTTGATTACGTGACTTTTGAGTCCACCAATCACAACAAAGCATTCTCCCCTGTCCCCCGCCAACCAAGCCACGAAGCAAGTACTGAACGGGTGCCTTTCTGTGCTTCAGCCCATATAACTGCAAGGTTAGTGGGGGCCATGGAGGTGGTGGGTTGTCCCCCGCCAACATTTTACGATTTTGTTTTCATGCAAAATCTTGTATATGCGTTGAGGTTGAATTCTCTGTGTTGACAGATTAGGACCAAATCTAATAATGAGTTAGGTAAAACTTAGGCTGGGCGCACATTGACTTGTATCTCCTAAGCGTATAGTCTCTAGAAGCTATCGCGACTAAATAAGGTCAATCTTTTCTATGGCAGCATTGGAATTCTTAAATCATTCATTCTGGACCCGGCAAAAAACTAGCGCTCAGGTTTCTCAAGGTAGACCAATACAATTATTAGGTACCTAATTAATTTATTTATTTCTAAATACTTACGTTTGGACGCCAGAGTAGCCTCGATCGTTAATCGTTTGGATGGAAGCCTCAGCTACTTTAGGGCTTAAAGAGCAAGTTGTAGTTTTTGATTTCTATCATACCTAAATTATCTTGTTGAATGCTATGATCACTACCAATATTATAAATGCAAAAGTGTGTTTTTTTGTTGGTTTATCCTTCAATCACGTCGCAACGGATCGACGCGACTCTTTGCATGGGTATAGTTTAAGACCTGGAGACGTATACGTAAGCTACTTTTTATCCCGGAAAAGTAGAGTTCCCACGGGATTTTTAAAAACCTAAGTCCACACGTACGAAGTCGCGGGCATCAGCTAGTAAGTATCAAAAGCTCACTGTCGGGAACACGTCTAGAACACTTTAAGGGTTCTTTCTAAAAAAAATTGCATACTTGAAAGTAAAAATTAACTTCCGTCTCTATAGGCGTAAACTGTAATTATTATTGTTTCATGGATAAATATTTTTTCTCTATACATCTATTTTAAAATAGTCGCTTCAGCTGCCCAAAAGAAGAAATATCTATGTAGCCAATGAACGCCCAGCCTTATCGGTACTCAAGATTCGAAAAAAAATTACAAAATAATACTTATAATGAAACAGTATTTTAGAAAGTCGTTTTACAAAATGGTAACAAAATCCTAGCCACTGTATTTAACCCTAGGAACGACCTTTAATATGGCTAACTCTGTTTTGTATCAACCTGTAGGTATCTATTAATCCTCTTAGTTCTATTCTTACATAAATAGGTACAACCTACTTATAAATAATAATATTTACTAAGTATAATATAGTATTGAAATAAATTATTAAGCACTAGTTTTTAAAAATTAAATAAGTAAGTATAAAAGTCATTTAAAGTAAACTTAAACAGACATAAATTGACATTTTTAAATAGAATTCATACAGCTAAAGTTTTATAACACATTCCTATTCAAAAACTATCAAACTTATTTCTCAAATAGGTACTTAAATCATATTTTTGCGGTTGAAACTCGGAAATTTCAATGATGCTATAGATTTATTCTCTGTCCACCGATTTTCGATTTTGCCTTATGAAACAGTTCATAGTCTGCAGAAATTTCAGAACTAGGTAGCTCCGATAAATGTAAATTAATCGAAGCAACCCGTGTATGAAGTATAAAGCTATTATTTGTATTGTAATATTGTAATATTAGCTCCAGTCCACATTTGTTCAATGCATTCGGCGACTGTCAGCCAACGAGTAAAAATGGTGGTGTTTGTATGGAAATCTGCTGTCTCCTTCTAAAGATCGATGTTCATCACTTTTGGCCGCGTACTGTACATGGACCTTTAGAATGAGATATCGGCTTTGTAGAGCGTTGTCTCTGTCACTCATACGTATGTGATGTTTTGTGGGTCTCAAAGACAGAGACAACGAAACGGCTAATTATTTCTTGCCGGCTACTGTACGTTCTCCTGCATGGTGATGTGACGTTCGCTGCGCGCCCCGAAGCACGTGGCTCATTAAGGCTGAGATCTATAGAACAGATTTATGTCAGCGATATAACGCTGTCTCGGTTTAACAGTGTCTTAAGTCGAAGTGCGATTTATAGATCTCAGCCTAAGGCCTTACTCTAAGCGTAAGATCACAGTTGTACGCTGAAGTCGTAGAGCCTGGCCTACCGAGGGTTGTCGCACTGGAAGCGGCGACAGTCGTGGTCCCTGCTGGCCGCCATGACGTCACCGAGCTGGTGCGCCACGGCCGCCGCGCTCGCGCTGTTGCCTCGCGATATCCTGGAAACGGACAAATTGCTGATACATTGAGATAAGTATTTAACCTATTAGATTTGTCTTATTCCATTACAAGTTAAATCTTGACTGCAATCTCACACATGGTAAGTGATGATGCAGAACCTATATTACGGTGTGCAAATAATACCATGAGTCAAACATAATTTTATACAAAGTGAGGTTTTGTTAGGTTAAATAGGTATATTTTATATTTTATTTTAAAATCAATAAATTCTAAATTTTAGTCCCTCATTCCGTCTGCTAATCTTTCCCTTATTAAAAAAATTATATAAATTATTCAGCGAAAAGAACGCGCAGCGAATTGTGGAACCAACTGCCTTCGGCACATTGATTATTCAATAGGCGAATTAACTAATTCTTGAAAGGCTGGCAACGCATTCGCGGTTCCGATGCTGTGAATGTTCTTGGGTGGCCCCGCCTGCTCGTTCACTCTTTTAAAAAAAAATAGAGATAGCGAGCAAACGAGCAGGCTGATGTTAAGTGATTACCGCCGCCCATGAACATTTGCAACACCAGAGGAACTGCCGATGCGTTGCCGGCCTTTCAAGAATTTGTTGGTCCGCCACTTGAATAACCCCATGTTGTAATCTAGTGGGAACACCGCCGATGGGAGTTGATTCCACAGTTCGCATGTGCGTGGAAAGAAGGATCTGGCACAACGGACGGTCGAAGTGCACCAGACACCCAGGTGGTGAGGGTGAAATTGCTCACGGTGGCGCGCGGTGCGGTTGTAGCAAAATGAGGGTGGAATGAGATCAAAAAGCTCGTTACTTACTATATTTAAAAAAAATGGTAAGATTTATGTCATATGTTTATTTAGCAAACGATCTTACAAACGAGCTATGAATAGTTTCTCGCCATGGTGTAATATTACCATACTATTAAATTATAAGTGTTTCCGCCATAAATAAGAAAATATAAACGTTTTCCGTTCTCGGGAATGTGGTCGGATCACTTTCACTGTGTAGTGTAGTAGGTAGGTAGGTAGGTAGGTAGGTAGGTAGGTACCTACTTAGGTACTTCGTGCGTGTCCGAATATTATATAAGTGGGTTATTGCGTTGGCCAGTGGTGAGTGGACGCCCCGTGTGGTTGCTAGGGCTGCTGCCCTTTCCAAGTTTTTAATAGTGCATATTTTATAAAGGGTAAATATCTACTAGCTGTGATAGCCTAGTGGTTAGGACGTCCACCTTCTAATGGGAGGCCGGGGGTTCCATCCCGGGCACGCACCTCTAACTTTTCGGAGTTGTGCGTTTTAATTAATTAAATATCACTTGCTTTAACGGTGAAGGAAAACATCGTGAAGAAGCCTGCATGCCTGAGAGTTCTCCATAATGGTCTCAAAGGTGTGAAGTCTGCCAATCCGTACTTCACACAAAACCTTTCTCACTCTGAGAGGAGACCCGCGTGCTCTGGAGTGAACAGAATAGAATAGAATAGATTTTTTTATTGAAATAAACTTTTACAAGTGCTTTTGAATCGTCAACTAGTTTAATTTACCACCGGCACTGGCGCGCGGTGATGGGTTGATCATGATGATGATGATGGAAATATTTTTTTTATTGTGAGATAGGCTTGCGCTTGACGACTGTCATGCCTAGTCACTCTTGCCATGAAGGTGTTCAAGTTCAAGTTATACTTGATAGGAAACACGGACTTAGAACAGAAAATAAAATTCCAGATATAAGCCCCGCAAATTGCTATTGCGCTGGAACCATGTCTCATTAACATCAAAATGACGTCATTTTGACGTCAGCTGAAATAAAAGTACCTATACCATCAGCTCGAATCTTCACTTTAGTGCTGACGTCAATAAAATAGCGGCCACGCGCATTAGCAATTTGCGGGACTTATAATGAATGTCGTTATTTAAATCATAAGTTGAAAAAACAAGTGCATTTGTGTGGCAACCCTAGCTAAGTTTTGGGTCATTTGTATGGCGGCACGCTGTCTGAAGGTTATTTTTTTTTCTCACGGACTTCTTAGTTGTTATTGGTCGGCGCGACTCGCGAGAGTCAACATAAGGTGCGGTTAGGTAATAGCAGTTATAGTTATTTCGAAGCGATGATGCAATAACATAAGCTATTCGTTTTATAAAAAGAAAGTTCAAGAGCTTTTAGGGTTCCGTACCTAAAGAGTGCCAAATTGAAATTTTCATTGTACATTTCTATTGCCGCTACAGCAACAAATAATAAAAATTTCAAAATGGCCGCAAAGAAAATAATATAATAAAACTAGCTGACTAGTTGATGCCCGCAACTTTGTCCGCGTGAATTAGGGTTTTTTAAAATCCCGTGGGAACTCTTTAATTTCCAGGGATGAAAAGTATGCACTTGTCCGGGAAAAATGCTCTCTCTGTACCAAATTTTGTCAAAATCGGATAAGCGGATCTGCCATGAAAAGCTTGCAGACAGACAGACACACTTTCGCATTTATAATATTAGTATGGATTAAGTATGGAGTATGAAAACCGTTATTTCTTGTACGATGGTACGGAACCGACTTCGTGTACGAGTCCGACTCGCTCTTGACGGATTTTTATTATTAGTCATGTCAAAGTAGTATACTTTTCCACAACGACGACTGTGCTGCTTCCGCGCTAATGCAGTCGTAGACTTGCTAATGAGATGAATCTTCATTATCGTGTTCACTGATCTACTGACACAGTTTCAGTTATTGAAATAGGTACTTAGATATTATCTAAATAACAAAGATTTCAAAAAGGAGAAGGACATGTCAACTGATGTTTTTTTGGTGATTTTTTAGTAAACAAGGAACCCTTATAGTTTCGCCATATCCGTCCGTCTGTCTGTCCATCCGTCCTCGGTTAATCTCAGAGACTATTAGTGCTAGAAATCTGTAATTTGGCATGGGTATAAATATTAATCACGCCGACAAAGAGGTGAAATAAAATTTTAATTAATTTTTTTAGGGTAGCTCCCCTACATGTAAAGTGGGGATGAACTTTTTTTTCTCGTCTACCCTATAGTATGGGGTATCGATGAATAGGTCTTTTAAAAATACTGTGGGTCTGGGAACATCATTTCTTGATTACTAGATCCGTTTGTAAAATATGATGTTTTAAAGTGTTAATTTTTATTAGAGTCAAGTCCCCCCCCCTCTATCAGCCAAATGGTAGTATATAATGTAGGCAACACAGAAAACCTGCCATCTGTCACCCGTGAGTGGAGGTGTGACAGTGGTAGCGGCGTCGGACGGACGCAGTGAGAGAAAAAGATGGACGAGATAAAAGTAATTAAGCGAGATATAAGTACTAGGTGATTAATTAAGCTCGATATAAACTAAGTGGATGTTACAAGTGTACCTGAATATAAGACTGTGGACATCGGAACTGCGTTTGATTCATATTAGGGTCATCCCAAGACTAATAAACCCGGATTGGAGGTTAAGTTGTTTATATCAGAAGATTGGATGTGATTCATGCCCAAAAATGCGGGTCTATCCTGGAAGATGTTAAAAGTGCCTGTACAAGACGCATAGCAACATATTTATTAGGTACTTATATCGGAAATTATATGAAGAAACCTACCTGAACGAATAACAAAGTGAAAATGAAATATATACAAACTGCAATGGTGCTACACTATTACTTTGGGAGTACTTGAGTAGACCTGTATCGAGTTGGAGGGCTTGTCTCCAACGCAACTACTCAAGAGATTGGTTTGAGGAAAGCACCTTGCACTGTCTGGAACAAGCAGAAGTACGTAGGTCGATGGGTCCAATGCATCTATAGGTTGTATTGAAACGGTGAATCTGTGTACTTACCTTCTTACAGTGGATGTTCATTAAAGCATGGGTGAATATTAAGAGTGCCTAATGTTAGATTACTGCATCAAAATACCTAAGTAGGTATTTGATAAGTTACAATATTACCAATTGATACTTTTAGAACAGAGTAAGTGAAGGCTATAATTATTAATAGTAAGTAGATATCAGCATTATGACTTATTTGAGAGTTCAAAGTAAGGGATTATAGTTTTGTTCTGACTGCTTTAATGGATTATTATGTAGGGACATACCTAGCCCAAGATTTGATCTATGAAGTTATAGTAGAGTAGTACTAACACCTTGTATTTTAAAATCGAAATAAGGTAATAAGTGATATGAAATACTTTAAACCAAATAGGCACCTACCTATATTAAAGTAGAATCAAGAAAACAATTAGATTATTATGTAGGTAAGTACTTGATACATGAGCTAGTGTAGAAATATAAAAAATAGAGTTTATTTGCTAGAATGTGGTACAATTTGGTCTTAAATCTGTTTTGATCTAACACATTCAACCAATAACTGAGTGTGTAAATTATTACCTATAGTACATTATCATAGCATAATAAAATGTGAAAATTTAGAATGAATATCTACTTAACTTTATCTATCTAGGAAGTAATGTTAACAATATAATTTTATTCAAGTCTTAATTTAAATCATTCAACAATCATTTTAAAAAAAGAAATATGTACATGTGCTTTAGTTAAAAATAGAAATAATAATCTTACAATAACAACGGTCATATCTACATCAATGGGTCAATCAATGGTTTTAGTGCAAAATTTGGGTTATATACAGGGGTCTGATATAATCAAGTAGGTATGTACTTGATACTGGTGTCACTTAAATGAAATATTTCCGAGATTATTCAACTGTTACCATTTTTTTCATGTTTTGACAACTTTTCTGATGATGTCCACGACCCTGTGACCCCGACTTGACGATGAGGTCGACGAATGTGAGATGAACAAGTGGTTTTGGCCTGCATCTGTGGTGGAGAAGTGCACATAACCTTCAAGTTGTGATTGGAAGCAGTCATGTACCTGCATGGATCGGATAAGAACACAGTAACTCTTGGTGTGAGGCCTGTTGTAATGATACAAAAGAAAAAAAAGCCATCCCGGCCTGCCTCATTATGATGGAGGCTGTAACCTCAAGGTATTGTTATGTAATACAGTAATAAGAAGGTAAGAAACATCTGAATACTACTATGGTTAATTGAGGCAAATCTAGTTTACCTAGTAACTAAAATAAAGTCTTAAAACTTTGAATTGAATAGTCTCAATATGAGTAGTTATTCTTCTTTAATTAAATAATTACATACTTAACTATACACATAGGTAGTAATATTTTAGTACAATTTAAGGATAGAATGCCTGAAATATGTGTCAGGTGCATGTGTTTTCATTACCTACCATTTAATGTAAGATTTTTGGATTTGGGTCTATGGTAGGCATGGTATGGTTGTGAGAATGATAGACAGTGATAGGGAGACTAATAGAGTCGATTGCCAGATGCACCCATTGAATACCTATCTACCGACTGAATAGTCTGTATTATGTACTGACAGACATAGATCAACCCGCAGGCCCTGCATAATCAAATATGATTTGAGTTCTCTACTAAGCTACTACTGGACATAAAGAAAAGATTTTGGAAAATTAGACCTGGGGTGGATCAGCTAATAAATAATTAATTGGTCCACTAGATAAAGTAGGTAACATTGAACCTATTTTGAATCTGTAGGTTTACTTATTCGACCAAATTAGAGTTATTAGATTACTTTGAATACCTAGTAAGTATAGGGTATGAAATATCAGGTTTGAATTAATCTAACTATGTACATACCAGAAACAGAAAGACATACAACACTCATGCTCACGAAAGTAGCCATGTGGATGTTGGAATTTTATTTGATTCTTATACCAATAAAATTTATATTAAGTGCTAGTATGTACTTTTGTTCCGTTTGCTCACCCTTGTGGAAATTATAAATTACATTTGCTGCAACCACCATTTAAGGAGAGGTGAGGTTATGAAAGGAAAATGAATTGAATCATTATTATATTAACCTAAAGTGAATTTAACTGATCAGATCAGATGAAAATAAATAAATGGACTTGAATTAAAATATTTATTTATCAGCATAACAGTGGTTCTTTCAAATGTTCTTAGAGTTTTATAATTAAAAAAGGTAAAATTATGTGAGCTATCACATTCATATAAAGTCACTAGTAGCTGACATCCTCTTATACTAATAGATGACATGCATTCGTGATTTTTAGAATTTGGAAAATAAAAATAATAATAAAATAAAAACACGTTTCCACTTCTCATGCTCGTAAGGTTCTATTTTACGCAGGCTATAAGAGGACTAAAGTGCGTTTCATGCTGTTATACACAAGGTATTTAGAGGTAAACAACAGTCTCTCTGAATGACATATGGATGAGAAAGAATTTATGTAATTTCTATGGTGCCAGTGAACTTTTGCACTTGTATTGAGGTTGCGACCTATACCTACCTACAAACTCATTACAGCACCCTCATTTAATCCCTACTCTTTTCGGTCAATCTATAGATATGTACTTATAGTAATATTATATTGTTACATTTCCTCGCAATCGAAGTGAAAATCAGTGTTTATAACTCGGCTCAAGTGGCTTGTTTGGTGCCCTTGTTGTACAATCTGCTTTCATAAATCAAAGCCTTTAGGTACTTACTACCTCGGAAAAACACACACTGAACAACAGGTTAACTACCAAGTACATCATATTTACTGTTGTTATTATTGGATTGGCTTACCAACTTAATAGATGATACTATCTGCTGTAATAATAGAAATTAGAAAGAAATACTAAGTTACGAAGTTCAATTTTTATGTACGAGTAAAGGAAACTTTAAAACATGTGTCTCTAATAACAAAAGAGAGTTACGAAGGTGTTATTAAATGAAGCGGCAATGACTGTGGCAATGTTATGTATAACAGGGTCTGGATTGTTGTATTTCTTTATATAGCCTACTAACACATAATTTTATCATATCGTTGTTTCTCGGGTATAAATAATGCACGAATAATTCGATCTCTGACTTAGGTTTAGATCTGAAATAAGAAATGAAATTGTCAGTATACAGAGAAGTGTAAATCTTAACCTTGCAAGCCCCATCGGATAAATAGTGGAGAAACGGATTCCCTACCTTTACTGCCCAAATTTTGACTAGCCATTTGACTTTGGAAAAAGGAGCTTATGAGATGCATATTTTTACTAAATAAATAAATTATTAATATAATTATTATAAACAAAAGACGGATTTGTCTCTTGTGTGTGTGCCCTTAAATTATATTAAAATTTCAAACGAGTTGCACAATTATTATCACCTGCAGACATTACACGTAGGGCGATTGTCTAAAACCTGCATCAATCATTATTGTTCTGATTGGCTGAATTTGTGCGATTCTTGTTGCAGCAATGCATTGTGGCCAGTAGTGGGCGGGCATTAACCAATCAGAGATGATTGCGATCGTGACATTGTAGCTGTCAAACAACCGCGGTAGAGCCCACGGTGAACTAAAGATGTTTACTACTGTAGATACTCCACAAATAGTTGAGAATATCGATTTGAGTGTTGAGTTCAATAGTCTCGATAACTAGTCTTTCAAATCATTAATCAAATTACTGAAAGCCATAAAGCAAATTAAGAAGAAGATTAATCAAATGAGATATTAAGGGAGCAAACACTTAGCGGGTTTGCCATAAACGTTGACACTATAATATTCATTCTATTGACTGTACACAAATAATCGCTTCTGGTGGCTGTCTTGGGGAAGCTAATAAAAAAAAAAAATGGTGTTTAATATTGTTATGATATAACGTGTCATTGTTATGAATGTGATTATTATTTTTAGACTCTAAACGAACTGACAACCAGTGAATAAGAGAAAAGGATACCGACTTATGTATGGACTTAGTCCTGGTGCGATAAGCGGTGATCCCTGAGAATATTAGAAACGAATACCGACTTATGTATGGACTTACTCCTGGTGCGATAAGCGGTGATTCCTGAGAATATCTGAAAAGAATACCGACTTATGTATGGACTTATTCCTAGTGTGATAAGCGGTGATTCTTGAGAGTATTTTATGATAACCTAACGAGCAAATAAGAGAGAAGAATACCGACTTATGTATGGACTTATTCCTGGTGTGATAAGCGGTGATTCTTGAGAGTATTTTATGATAACCTAACAAGCAAATAAGGGAAACGAATACCGACTTATGTATGGACTTATTCCTGGTGCGATAAGCGGTGATTCCTGAGAATAGTTGAAAAGAATACCGACTTATGTATGGATTTATTCCTGGTGTGATAAGCGGTGATTCTTGAGAGTATTTTATGATAACCTAACGAGCAAATAAGAGAGAAGAATACCGACTTATGTATGGACTTATTCCTGGTGTGATAAGCGGCGATTCTTGAGAGTATTTTATGGTAACCTAACAAGCAAATAAGGGAAACGAATACCGACTTATGTATGGACTTATTCCTGGTGCGATAAGCGGTGATTCCTGAGAATAGTTGAAAAGAATACCGACTTATGTATGGATTTATTCCTGGTGTGATAAGCGGTGATTCCTGAGAATATTTTATGATGAACCAACCGGCAAATGAGAGAAAAGAATACCGACTTATGTATGGACTTATTCCTGGTGAGATAAGCGGTGATTCTTGAGAATAGTTTATGATAAGCCAACAAGCAAATAGGAAAAACGAATACCGACTTATGTATGGACTTATTCCTCGTGTGATAAGCGGTGATTCCTGAGAATATTTTATGATGAACCAAGTGGCAAATGGGAGAAAAGAATACCGACTTATGTATGGACTTATTCCTGGTGTGATAAGCGGTAATTACTGAGAATAGTTTATGTAATATAACTTGTCCCAATTGTGTCAAAGGTTGTCTATTTTATATGTTCCAAATGAGACATATTGTTATTGGAAAATTTAATTCATGTCCCAATTGTGACATACAGCAAGTGGAAATTTTTGATTTTGTAGCAATCGTGCCAAAGGAGGGCAGCATTGACTATAATATAGACCTAAGAATAAGGAATCAAGAATGACAAATGGAAGGTGGCAATACTGACGTAAACAATGGATCGTATTCCGGTGACAAAAGCTGGTCCTAGTAAGAACCAACAAACGAATTGGAAAACGGCTGACGAAGCGTCTGAAAAATGACGAACAATAATAGTCTGGTAAAACCTGATTCGATAATCCCGATGCGAGTGGACGGTGATCTTCAGTATGAACTTCAGCAACTGATCGGGTCGCGATGGTGACAAGAGCGAGTCTAGTTAATTTGATGGAAAACAAGCAGACTAATTCGGGGTCGGCAAGTGGAAAGGGTGTATCCTTTTTATTAATAATAATAGATTTATCTACAGAATAGAGGTACAGAAGTAGATATCATGGTTGGAAATCACTTTACCTGTTCTAGCAGATACTCACTAATGTTCAAGGGTTACTTAAATTCAAATTAAAGTTCTTATAATTGACGTATTCCGTTATGATATATTAATTATGTCTTGCTGAATTCGGTACGTAGTAGCTAGAAGTTGTATAGACCCTTTAAAGTAGATCTAAAATGACATGCTGATTGTAAATGCTAAATATCGGTTCATGTTAATGTACATCTTCGCAGTCACTCATTGTATTACGTTGATGTTTGGTGGAAACAGCACAGTAAAGAGCAAATTCTTAAATACTATTTCAAGTAACATCTATTCCAATAGACTATATAAGCAGTTCGCGCACGAAGGCTTGCTTACTTCACTCGCTAGGTATTAATGTATGGATCGCTGATATGTTATTAAAGCGTATAAGTACACCAATGTATCACGAAATAATTTCCTACATCTTTGTCATTCATTTGTTACACACTGACACGAGACAAGCAACGGTGACCGATGCGGCAATTCACGGCTCAGCATGACGCTGGGTTGGTGCAGCGTTTGGTGCTGTTTGTCCTCAATCACCGTGTTCAAGTTAACCATATTATCATAAGAGGACGAGGGTCTCTGGCATCGTTCGTCCTTACGCGCTCAAGAATGTACAAGAATGGAAGTTTCCAGAAATCAGATTTTATTGTATGTTACATCAATTAAGTCTATAGTGCCATGAAGGACTCGTTGCTTGCGAGACAATAAAATGGGGCAACAAAACGCCGTCTGTTGCGCTCTCTATCGCACTTACGGGGCTTATGGTAGACACAGTTATGCATGCATCTGCCCCTAGTGCAAGGATGATATGGGGCATCACAGGTAACGAGTTTATAATAATACAATAATACCTTGGCTAACATCATTGTGACTTATTTTGTTATATTAATAATAGTATTTGTTGTGCTACAATCGAGATACAGTCAGAGGCAGTCGTCTCAGTTATTTGAAAATATAGGATTACATTTTACACATTGTAGATCTCATAGTGATCTGTACTGTGTGTATCATTATCAATTAGTGGATTCATGTTTCTTTAAATTTCTGGAATAATATGATTATTGGGGTCTCCTTAGAATACATTGTGGTTTGTTTCGATCTTAGTACTTATTAATAATAACAACTACATTTAACCATATTATTTATCTTGACTTCGTAGACATAGGTTCAATATTCAATAACTCAATTTGATAGGTAATTATCTTTTATTGTTATTCAAGTAGAGTACAAAATATGGTCACATAATATCTGTGCCGACATCTCTGCCTTTCTGGTCTGCAAAATTATTTTACAATCATTATTCATATACTTACCGATATTGCTTAGTATAATACTACATATATGCAATTAAAGATTGGCATATTGTTTTCTTATTATTTGTTTTACGTTACATACTTATATTGTAATATATATATATATATATTTTTTATTTTTTTTTCAACGGTGTCAATCAGTAGGTACCACTTGAGAATAATTAAATGTCAATTCACGATAGTCAAATTGGTAATGCATGAAACACTACAAAGACATTATAATCAAGGTCAACTCATATCAAATATTCATCAATTGTATGAGAACATTGGATTATAAGATATTCTTTTAATTTATTTTTAAGTTTAAAGAAATTATGAAGTCTACAGAAGTAGTTAGGTTCATTAGTATATTGTAAAACTTTGTGATTAATTTTGTATAAAGTGTTAGTAATGGTCAATGGGATCCAACAACTCTTACCATATCTCTTAAAATGTATATACTAGTGAAAATATTGTAATTTGTGTTGCATTAGAGCATTATGTAGGATTAGAATTCATGTCATTACAGTGGTAAGAAGGAAAGGGCAAACAAACTTACTTTAATTGAAAACTGATAGTGACATTGTTTAAAATCATAGAGTACTTAGCACTCAGAATTCAAGTTGGTGATAATTCACTATCCTTCTTTTCTTTCCTCGTTGTTGTTTTGTTTAAGGTTGATTATATTTTATTCGCTTTAAATGCAAATTACCAAAGATGTTTTATAATTCTCATAATTAGTATTGCCACATTTGCCATGCAAATATTTATTCACGTATTACTAAATACAAATACAAACTTGAAGAATATGTAGTTCATAATAATATTTAAAAATAAAATTATTGATTTCACTATAATTTCCTTGTATTAAGTATTAACATAAATTGTGTTGATTTCAATATTTGATTATACTATTGTGAATGGGTTGTATACGTATATCACTAACAATAACTAGATCATACAATTTTCTTAATATCAAGCTTAAATCAGAATGACTTATAGTATTTACTATTTACTTATCTCAGTGTGATTTGTTGTGTATTTATAAGAATTAGACTTAAAGATGTTGATTGCAATGTACATAATGATTATTGATACCAGTATTTTGTAGGTCTCATTGGCACTTGTTTTGTGCACTTGTTAAATCTAACAATGTTAGCTTTGATCTGTTAGAGGAGTTATTATACTAATCATATTAATTATAATATAGGACTGTTAAGGTATTCTATGTTGCTCCTATTGAGTTATGGGTATGAGGGCATTACCCTCGGTTGGAAGGCCGAGTGGTCAGATATGAGGACATATCTGGAGCAGGATGGACGACTGTAGGCAACACAGAAAACCTGCCATCTGTCACCCGTGAGTGGAGGTGTGACAGTGGTAGCGGCGTCGGACGGACGCAGTGAGAGAAAAAGATGGACGAGATAAAAGTAATTAAGCGAGATATAAGTACTAGGTGATTAATTAAGCTAGATATAAACTAAGTGGATGTTACAAGTGTACCTGAATATAAGACTGTGGACATCGGAACTGCGTTTGATTCATATTAGGGTCATCCCAAGACTAATAAACCCGGATTGGAGGTTAAGTTGTTTATAATAAGAACGTGAAAAAATTCACAGCATAGTATATATTATAATCAATTTTAAAGGAAAACTATCATGGCTAAGTAGGGTTCACAGGTTAAGGAGTTATATCTGTTTTTCGAGGATTGTGACTACGGAACCCTACACTGGGCACTTGGCCGGTTTTTCATTCTGTAAATTTAAAATTGATTACATTGTATTCATTTAATTTCAAACAGTAACTAGGAAGCTACCATTTATATTATTTACTAATGATTTTAAGCTTCTTTCGTGGTCTAACGACATATTGTATTGTACAAAACGGGCACATATGAACTCCACAACCCCGAGTTCAACGGGAAGTACCCTGTAGGTTTCTTGACAGACAGACAACAAAGTGATCCTGTAAGGGTTCCGCTTTTCCTTTTGAGGTACAGAACCCTTAAAATCGCCTAATTAATCGTGGTATGTACCCGTTTTACAATACAATATACCATTTATTTGGTTTAATTTATTGGTTTTGGAGGATAAAACTGGTAACGACCTAACAAGTAAGTTACAAAATTCCTGTGGTTCACGAAACATTTAAGATATTTAGGCCATTTGGCTTTTGACCTCGGTTCAGTAGTTAATGTGCTAGGTACGAAGCAAACCGCATAGGAAGGTAGGTGTATGAAAAGTAGAGCGTGACGAAATTATTAAAGTTCTATTAAATAATTCGTTTCGAAACATTTTATCATAATCGTATCATCGCTTGGCATTCGCCTTGTTGCTATCAGATTAAAAAAAATCATTTCCGAGTTTTGTGGTGCGTAGGTACCTACCTACCTATAAAAAAAACAAATCAACTTCTGCAAGTCTTAGCTTAGCAAGGTACCTAAATACCTACTTACTAATGAAGATAAAGTTGAATACTTAAATACTCCTTATACCTATTGAACGCTAAAATCACAACATCCCGTTTGATACGGATACCGAAAAAAAAAAAAAATTTAAGACCCCTACTTTTTTGGATGTAACATCCATTACATTGATTTTGTTTTTGATTGACTTCTCATTCATCAAAATCGGCTCAGTAGCTTGGATGCTCCGGTGGAAAATAGGGACAGAAATCCTATTATAACAATTACAACGTGTAAGTATCCATGTGTATCCAATTAAATACTAACGGTAAAAATACTATACAATATTATAATTTAACCAATGATTAAATTGCTGAGCCGGCGAACAGAATACACTTCTGATCAAAGTTTTTTTTTCTTTAATCCATTAATTTCCAAGCAGTTTTGCTTGGAAAACGGCCTAACACTGTGCTAACATTGAGTCCAAAGTTCGTAATTTCAATCAAAACGGTATTTACGAACGGTATACTTAGTACCTAACAAATAGGTTTAAGTTTCGTGTAATTACTAACACCAATATTAATAATTACTAACAATTAGGTTTAAGTTTCGTGTAATTACTAACACCAATATGATCCTTGTTGGTCGAAATAAAAACATTTTATTTATTTATTTAGTGAAATTTCAACAGCATTGATGCAGTTTTTTTGCTCTTGTAAAATTTTATTTCGTGAGCTTACACTATTTTGTTCGTCCGCTCCTATACGTTTTTACAGCTCCTGAATGGTACTTAAATCTGTCAAGATTAAAATACGCGTTTATACCGCTTTTAAATTTTTTACAGTAACATCGTAAAGGTTTTTTGGATTCTATCGGTATTAATAAATTTTTATGTATATTGCTTACGTAAATATAATAATATGTAATGTGCATTCATATTCATATTGAAAGAAAGCGTAAGTGATTCCATAAATTAAGTATGTTACACAAGATATGTAAAAAATAGACACATAAATATCAAAATTTGTTATCATACCACATAACGTTATTCCTTGACTCTTTAGGTTGGGTGTATTGTTTACTTGGGACTTTTAGAAAGTATTAGCTAGGGAGATGGTGGGATATTCTCAAGGGGTGCTTGGTACGTATACGCATCCCTGGTACTGTGGGTACGGGTCAGTGGAGTCGTGATCATGACAGCCAGCAGGCTTCAGTTAAGTTTCAGCTCGTGTAGAAATCATGGAGTACAACGTTTCTAATACGAACTGCTAGAACACGGAATGCCCTTCCGGCTTCCGTTTGTCCTGCCAGCCACAATACCTATTTGCATCTTCTAGGAAGTGCGCTCCGCCTTAGGCTGCATCATCACTTACTATATTTTGGTTTGATTGCGTGCCGCTTCACTGCCGAAGACGTGAAATAGTACTTAACTAATAGTCTTTAAAGGTAGATCTGCAACTATAACGTGTCGTTTCAGTACGCAAAATTTAAAGAAAATGATTACAATTTTTTTCAAGCGCCTTCTTTAAATATGTCACAAGCTCTTGGATGAACGCACCCGGAATTATTTTGGTCGTGGATTTACGATTTTTCAACTCTTTAACAGCAAAGATAAAGATTACAGGGATGATGTTTATTTAGATAATAAGGTGTCGAGCATCTTTTTGAGGTAAAAAGAGTTGGCAAAGTGCTCTAAAATATTCTGGAAAGCGGATCCTACCTACTGGGACAATTTTAACCGTAAAAGAAAGAATACATGTAAAAAGTTCAAGGTCCTACTTACATTTTAAGAAGTGACGCCATTTTCTTCTCCATAGCGAACAGGGAGTCCGATGTTTGAGAGGTTAACACTTTACAGAACGTAAACTTGGCACACTGAGAGTCTCTCCAGTCCGTCTGCTTCACCAGATCCATAGCTGTAGCCGTCAGGCTCGGAGCCCCTGGACTGCCATCCAGATGCTGTAAATCATCAGCCATCTCATCTATAGACCGCTTGACATTTCTCCGTTGTCTCACGAAAATGTTTTGATAGGGTTCATAGAAGCTTACAGCATGTCTCTTAGAACGTCCAGTTTCGGTATCAGGTGACATAACAACATACACGTTCTCGCTGGGCATTTTGTAGTTATCATCGTAGTACTTTTGTCTACTTAGAATTTTCCTATCAATATCGTACGGTGCATTTTCGAACGCTCTTTTGTGTTCTTTCTCTAATTCGTCAGCCGAGTCTTCTGCTCTACCACTTCGCATTAGGTTAACGTCTAAAAATTTTCCAACAGCGACGGCGCCTAATCCTAAAGCTGCTCCTCCAGCCATAAGACCAATGGCAGGAAGCATTGCGGGTGCTCCGGATGCAGCCGCAGCCACACCGATCTTATCTTGAGCATATCTCTGAGTTATAGCATTAGGTGAATAAAGCCCCAAATTATGTGATATCTTCTGAGTTGCTTCCACTAGTGGATCGATTACGGGTTGTGTTACTCTTGCAATAGGATCAATCAAAGGTCTGGTTAGTTGATGAACAGTTTGACTTGCTGTGTTAATCGTGTCTTTCATTGAATTAGTGAATTTTTGCCATAATGATGGTTCAGGAGCACGTTTTATATAACCATAACCATAGCCGTACGGGTATTTGCTATGGGAGTTGTCGTAGTAGGAGAATTTATTATATTCGTCCTCATAATATCTATTTGCGTTTTGTCCACTGTTTTGACTACGTTGTTGATTGTAACCATTGATAGGTTCCATTGGGTACGGATGAGCGCTTTTCGGGCCGCTCGTGTAATACTTCACTCTACGTTCCTTTTCATAATTGTCAATATAATCTCTAGTAGCTTTTGCCGGTTGCACTCCAAGTTCTGGATGCGCATACTGAAGGACAGGGTTTCTTACACTTTCGTCAAAACTTGGCTGGGCATTTTTTGGCGTGTACATTACGGAGTTAGGAAAACTTACTTCCCCAGGATGTTGCAGCATACGTCTTTGGATATGACTTTCAGAATAATCCAGATCACCAGTATGTGCCCGAGAACTACGTCCACTGAAGTAATCGCGTTTTGACTCTTGCTCATTAATTTGCTTGATGTATTCTATAAGTTTGGAATTAGCCACTTTAGAGTTGTCAGCTTTAGTAAACGGACCGTACCCGGTTTTAACAAAGTTATTGTCTTTTTTAGGTTTATAAGTGTAAGTGGTGGGAATGAAGTCATCAGTTTCGAATTTAATATTGTCGAACTTTGTGAATGGACCATCTTTTGGTTCAAAGTTATCTTCTTTGGTGAAAGGTCCTAAATTCTGAGATGGATCTACGGCAGTTATATCTGGATAAACATCTGCTTCTGGTAGAGCCTTAGGTGGAGTATATCCTTCCGGGTAAGGCTGTAACTCACCATTCACAACTCTTGCGTTCCTCCATGTTTTCCTATCAGTTTCATCATCAGGCACTCTTACACCTTGTATTTCGGGTATGCCATCATCACCTAGGGTTAATATAGATCTTCCACGTTTATTATTGTATTTATCAATAGCTTTCTTTATATACATGGCGTCAGAACTCACCATGACCGGTTCAGGTACATCCTCAGATCGACTCTCACCATCAGATACTTTAGTGCTTACAACTTCTATATACACTGGGTTGCGATCATTCTTTATGACGGGGTTATTAGGATCGAACCTAAAACTTTTAGCGGGTCGGTTGTAATCCACAAAACTTGTCGAAGTTATGTACACTTTCTTATTTTCTGTCTTCTTATCATTATCGTATGTGGGATAATAATTGGAGGTTTCGGGGTCTGCCTCTGGTTTCCCACCATCCTCTTGGATATGAGATTCGGGGTAGACGGATACGGGGGACCAGTTTCCGTATTCCGGTTTTATGTCAGCGAAGTCGTCGTGTTTGTTTCTGTTTAGGTAATAGTCGAAGCCGGCTAGATCACTACTGACTGGACCGAAATTAAGTTTTCTTTGGTCTCTATTTTCTGTCTTATTGTTATTATTTTCTGTGTTGTTGTCTCTAGCCGTCGTCGTCGACGTCGTTCTGACGGCTATCGTTGTCGGTGCTGGGGTAGTGCTGCTGCTCAGCGTTGTCGACTTGGAGTCTTTCTTCTTAACTATTAGTTGTGTTAAGTGCCCAGACTTGGTCCTCACATTCAAGGTCTGAGTCTCGTGTGGGTTCAGACTTCTGGAGACCTTCAGCTCGGTCCGCGTGGTCCGCGATGGGAGGAGGGTGGTGCGGATCGTTTTTGTGGTTGTGGTGTTTTCACTGGAGTCTGCGTTGATGGCTGCGCAGAACAGCCAAAGCATGGCACATATCCGTATTTGGCTTACGGAAGCCATCTGAAACAAGGAAAAGAAAACATTTAGTTACTGTTTATTGTCAATGTGTGGTGGCATAGCGCTAAGGGGACGTTGATTGAAAAGGTGTGAGTTTGATTCTGGGCAAGCATCTATAAATTTTTACAAAACTTAAAAGCTACTTAATTGATATCGCGTCACTATTATTATAGTCACGTTATTATAGTCCACGGGCATATGTGGAGGAATGGAGGAGGCTTAAACCGCCACAGGCGGTCCTTACATATAAATAAAATATATACCTCACAAATAAGTAAAAAGCATGTTTATTATGATTTTATTATAAGGAAAATATTATAAATACCTACTACATATGATGACGGAAATAGGATTAAAAAATTAACTAGATTATAAGCAAAATGTTGTTAGAGTAGTGTATGAGAATTAAGAATTAATGTAAGGAATCTAAATAAAGCTTTTATAAAAAAAATATTATAGTCCACGACAGGTCCAGATGACAATCGTGGAGGGAACGCCCCGCACACCCGCACAACCCCCGTGTTAACCCGGTGCGGGATAGCGCGGATGACGTGCGGGTGTGCGGGGCGTCCCCCCGCCTCATACCCCGATTACCATCTTAACTTGTCGCTTACTATAGGTATGAAGCATCATGAGGGAAATTTAATCATAATAATATGTAGAAATAAGAGAAAATCACACGTGATGGTTTTGCCTTCGATTTTCTCTCTCTTCCGAGAAAGAAAAATATGATACTCATTTTAATTTTACATTTATCCCACCCATAAATTATTAATTACTATGTGTGACGCCTTTTAAGGGTGGCTCAAAGCAATCATGATTATATTGTGGGTTATGGTTATGGTTACGAAGGTTATACGTAGACAAGGTTAAGATCTCGGTGGCCATAGTTTAGACACGTCATTAGTTTATGGGTCAACCGGTTGTTATGTAAGTACTATGTAACATTGACTATGCAAAGTGGGTTTATCTTTATTCATCAACTTTCTCGTAATATTTTAACACAACACTTGTGCATATTTATGTGTTATTTATATGCACAGCGTGAATAATAAGTAGGCATAGGACAATTTTTTTCATTTTTTGCGAGTAATTTTCGTAGGATTATACTGAGGTCTGGTAGGTACCTATATAAATTATAAGTTGCGTCTGCCAATTCGCACTTGCACTTGGTCAGGTGGCGGACGTGGTTGATGATGATGATGATGATAGGAATAGGTAGACCCCCCGTGCGAAATCGGGGCAGGTCAACTAGTTTTAAATCGGAAAATCAAAGTTTTTCACGGGGTTTTTAAAAAAAATCTAATTCCACGTGAACGAAGTCGCGGGCATCAGCTAGTATAATATAAAAGGAAAAGCTGACTGACTGACTGATTGATCTATCAACGCACAGTTCAAACTACTAGGATACGGTACGGATAGGGCTGATGCAGATATTTTGAAAATTCAATCCCTAAAGCTAGTCTAAACAAACAGTTTCGCGAAATGACAATGAAATCTAGATATCAGTGAAAACCTAACTGCAGAAGGTAGCGCCAGACAAATAGCGTCGCTTCGGCTTAGGGAAGCGTCTTTCTGAGAAAGTTTCTGCGTTTTGTTTATCATTTTAACAAACTAAGGTAAACTAAAGTAATACCTAATAGTTTACACGCTTCACGCATGCGCGTCATATTTTAGGTTCCTATATAAAGCACGCGTGTTTACATAAAAACGCATTATAAATTGAGTAAAATGGAGCGTATCATAGTGAAACCATTCCAAATGAAAATATATTAGAATGATTTACGAGAGAAAGTCTGGAGAGATTAGAGATGTGCGATGGTTTCCATGATGACATGGCGTTCAATGTTATGGTGGAGCAATTTGGGCTGGTTTAATTACTGATAATGAAGACGGTCACAGTGAAAGGTAGAGTTGAAAACCGGTCAAGTGCGAGTCGAGTTCGCGCACGAAGGGTTTCGTACCATCGTACAAGAAAAACACTTTCTAATTTTTGTAAATGTCCATGGTGACCATTTTGAATTTTTTATTATTAATTTTGTTGTAGGCAATAGAAATAATATATACTATGACAATTTCATATTTCTACCTATTACGGTTCATAAGATACAGCCCGCTGACAGACGGACGGACAGGGGAAGCTTAGTAATAACGCCCCGTTGTAATAACGTACCTTTCAGGTATGGAAATCTAAAAACGGAGTCACTTGGATTGGGTTTTAGGCACTAGTAAAGCGTAAAACTGTCGCATCGCTTACTAGATATACTGTTAGTTTTCAATCAATCAGCCTGTTTGCGTCCACTGCTGGACATAGGCCATCCCAATAGCACGCCACCACACACGATCCTCCGCCTTCCTCATCCACCCACTTCCCGCTACCTTCTTAAAGTTGTCAGTCCAGCGGGTTGGAGGTCGTCCCAAACTGCGCTTGCTGATACGAGGTCTCCACTCCAGAACACGCCTGCCCCATCGCCCATCGGTGCTGCGGCAGACGTGGCCTCCTCGTTACGGATTTTGTCCTCAGAGAGATACCCAACATAGCCCGCTCCATATAGCACGCTGAGCGACTTTGAACTTGTGGACAAGGCCAACTGTCAGTGTCCACGTTTCAGCGCCATACGTCTGATCCGTCCAGTAGTTTGGGCTGTGCGTTGATAGATCAGTCAGTCAGTCACCTTTTCCTTTTATATATTTAGATTAGCCGTTAGTTTTGTCACTATATCTGTAATAATATCTGTCGTCACGCTGAACGCCTAATGTTTGTACAAGTACATGCTAATTACAGCCTCGTGGCGCCGAGAAACGCGTCAATTTGCTCAAGTGTGGAGTTACTAGAGCGGACGTAATTTATAGTTTCACAACGATCTTTTAGTTAGATTAACTTGGACGCACGGATACCGGCCGTATCAGCGGAACATCTATGTGGAATAAAGAAAATAAGTACAATATTTAGTAAATTACCTTTCTATACCAAATATAGGTATTATGAAAGGTCATACAATACGATACTTGATAACTAGTCAAATAACTTTTTATCAAACGTCAAAACGCGCACTTAGTATGCGATATTCTATAAAATACTGGAATGTGACGTCACATCATAATGACGTAGGTACTTTTTTTAGTTTAATCAATAATTTAAAATGGTTATTAGGACACTTAAAACTAACAAAGGACGTGGATTTTACGTATTTTAGAAGACCTTCTATTTAATAATCACTAAGAAATAATTTATTTTTGATGTAGTCAAATACCCAATTGTATTGTAAAGTGTACAGGCAAGTTTGTAGGTAGGCTTGTGCCTACACATTTCTGTTTTCTGCTGTAGTCCAACAACCTAACGAAAATTACGTAAGATATTGGTCAAAACTTTGTGCTTTAGACAACTGATTGACATAACCGTTGAATCTATAAGTAGGTACTTATTATGAAAATATGAATGAATATGAAATAAATAACTATTATTAACCTACAACCACATGAGTATGCGGTCTCCGGTAATGGGTCGCTAATTTATAAAGCATTCAAAAATACTTATCTTTCTAGAATACTTATGAGTTTTGTCTATCTGGAGTTTTATAATATCTTTGTGAGCCTGCTTATTTACTTATATTTTTGTGTCATTCGAACAGTAACACAGCGAGGTACGAGTATAATATTCGCGAAGTAGGCCACGTGTTTCGCTTTTCTTTTCTCTCGTGGCGTTTCCTCGTGCGCTGCGCGATTGTGCACGCGGGGAAAATATTCGCATGTCGCGGAGGAAATCGCGGTATCTTCAACTGAACTTCTTTCTATTTCATATTTGTTTTTTATTGAGATGAAAACTATAACTTATTAAGTAAGTAGACAATGCTCGCGATTTCGACCGCGTATAAGTTTCGGTTTTTTGGAAATCTCGTGGGAACTCTTTGATATCTCTCTCTTCTAATTTGTTTCCGGGATGCAAGCTAGATGATGCCCGCGACTTCTTCGGCTTCAGGTTTATTGAAAATCCCTTGGAAACTGTTTGATTTTCGAATTTGTTAAGCGAGGTATGTAGGTACTTAGTCAGAAATAGTAGTTCAGCTACAATAGATATACCAAAATCTACATTCTGTGTTAATAAAAATTACCCATTTTAATTTAACAGTATAGCAGGTAGGTAGATACTTATTAAGTAATTAGGTAAGTAAGCATACGTTGCTTTAATGCTAAATGCATACCTAATATGTATTTTACAATTTAGAAATTCCACAGTAACTTTCTACAATTAAAATAGTTACAATTTAGAGTGCAATGAAAATATCGTCCTAATGAAAAGACTATGAAGACGGCGAAGGAAAACATCGTGAGGAAACCTGCATGCCTGAGAGTTCTACATAATGTTCTTAAAGGTGTGTGAAGTCTGCCAATCCGCACTTGGCCAGCGTGGTAGACTATGGCCAAAACCCTTCTCACTCTGAGAGGAGACCTGTGCTCTGTAGTGAGCCGGTGATGGGTTGATCATGATAAAAAGACTATAAAAATGTAGTGTGCATGTGCACCAGGCGTGTATGTAACTAATTATATTACGACTGGTAATGGAACACGAAATATCTGCTACACCCGCATTAAATGTGCAATTAGACATTATATATATTGGTATTTACCCGTAACTAGGTAGTTTGTTACATAGTTGGAGGCCATGTTACATAAGTTATCATTTTGGGACCGATTTATACGTTAGTTAGTCGAATATCAAAATTGAGGTTACGAGACCTACCTAATGAATGTACATAATTTTGACTCTACCTGTTACACTGACTCTACACTGTGAATACATAAGTTTTAAATGTAAAAATGTTATTTTTTAGTTTATTTCTCTAGTTATATTCATTATTGAAATGATTTTATAAAGGTTAAAATGCCACATCACATTTTAAGCTGATCTTGCATGTCTTTAAAAATACATGAATTTTATTAAAAAAACGTCGTCGGCCTACTATGCGGAGGTTCGGATTTCGATTCCGCGCGTACCAAGTTTTTAAACGTATCTCTTAGAAGTCAGATCAACCTTGGACTCACCAATGCCGCGCATTCACAATACCAGATTCGTACATCAATAAATTTAGTATTGGTGTACCAACTTACGGACACATAACTTATGTTTAAGTGCATCAATAAATCTAGTAGATGCATCCGCCCGAATGTTGACAGATCTCGGATCATGGACACAACCGGCTGGCGGGGTGGCAGTGGCGGGGTGGCGGGGTGGCAGGCTGGCGGGGTCAACGGCCCGCGCGCGGTCATCATGAAAGTGAAACCGGCGCGTGCGCACACTCGCGTCGCGGCGGAACTGGATGTTGCCTGCTGCGGCGGGGAAATCATCGTGCGTGGAAACAGAGAAAATCGTCTCGTATTTCTGTGGATTTTTAGGGTTCCGTATCTTCACAGAAAAAAACCCAAGGATGAAAATCTTTGAAAATTTAGTAGGTAGGAATGTCTTACAGCGCAAGTAAAGAGAAAAACCGAAAACTAAAAAATTAAAAAGTAGGTATTATTTCTTGTACGATGGTACAGAACCCTTCGTGAGCGAGTCCAACTCGCACTCGACTGGTTTTTTCTTTTTATGTTGAAAAGAGAATCAGCAGTACATTATTATTCCCTGCCTTATTGAAATGCTAGCAGGCACGACTTGACACTTTCCTCCGAGTCACGAAACCCATACTAAACCATACCTATATCAATCCTTGCTAAGTAATAATAGTAATAATATAGACAGACAGATACACACAGAGTGTATCTGTCTGTCTGCTAGCTTTTCACGGCCCATCTTATCAACTGTTTTGATGGGTACAGTGGTAACTTGCATCCCGGAATAGAAGGAAATAGGCTACTTTTTGCCCTGAAAAATCAAGATATTCCCACGCGGTTAAAACAACTAAACCCGCGTAGATGAAGTCGCGGGCATCATTAATTATGAAATATTCATTATCAACATAGTAGGTACATAGTTCATAAAATAACGTAAAGTAGTTGCAGCGTCATGTGTGCCGTATGCCAGATGAGTTTTGGGCCAAATCTGCTTCTTTTTGGACGCCCCAGAATCATCAACGCTAGCGTGGTCGGCCGAGGCGACGTTGGCGTGATGAATTAGATAACTTTACAGTTACGTGGCCTGAAGAGGCACGAAATAGAAAATTGTGGAAGGATCGGAGGGAGGCCTTTGCCCAGACGTGGGACAGCACAGGCTGATTTAGATGAGATTAGATTAGTTGCAGCGACTGAAGTTAGCACGAACTCAAAACCCGAGTACTACCGACTAAATAAGTATCACACTCCAAGTACTGCTATGCTGTAACGGATGGAGCGGGAAAACCTAGCAGACAGGCAGACACACTTTTGCATTTATAATCTTAGTAGATATAGATTAGTATAAATTACCACGGGAGCGGTTAACGGGTGCCAAAACTGATCCAGGAAAAGTAAGAATAAGAAAGTTTTGAAGTACCTATTGCGATACAGTGCGTGAAATTATTCCGAAGTTCGTAGATACTTGCCTGTTTTATTGCCTTACTTCGTGTACAAACTAAATTGGCCTTTGTACAGTTAACCAGCTATACTATATTATAATAATGCAACAATGCATCGCACAGTGCGTTGTACGTTTGCTGCATCCCAAATACCTTTCGATGTCGCAACTGAAACCATTGCTAAGTTGCAACATCCACTTGAGAATGCTCTACGAGTATAGTCCGCGACAGGTCGAGATGGCAATTGGGGTATGAGGCGGAGGGACGCCCCGCACAGCCGCACGTCACCCACGCTCGCCTGCACCGGGTTAACGCAGGGGCTGTACGGGTAGTCTAGATGGGGACCCCATTAAGTCCCAGAGCTAGGCCTGCTTTGGCGGGAGCCGTTAGCTAGGTTGCAGTCGAATACATTCGTGTCCCTGTGCCTAGCAACAACGGATGAGACAGAACACCGTGGGGTTTTAGTCGGTAAGAGTCCGACATAACCACCGCACCTCCCCGAGCGCGGTGGTATCCATGAGGATTTCCCCACGTTAAAAAAAAAAAAAAGGGGCTGTACGGGTGTGCGTGGTGTCAGCACCCCGATTGCTATCTCGATCTGTCGTGTACTAGAGAATACTAACAAATAACCTCTACACGTATTTATTTTATTCTGATACATGTTAGCCCTTGACTGTGATTACACTTGATGGTAAATGTAAGTAATGATGCAGTCTATGATGGAAGCGGACGAATTTGGAAGAAGTATGGCAGTTTTATTAAACACGGCACCTGAACGCTAAATCGATGCTAAATCGCTTGGTGGTACGCCGTACGGTGGTAACTAGCTACAAGCTACAGCTCAAATTGCCCTGCCGGGAATTGAACACGGGTCCTCTCGCACAGTAGGTACGTTTTCTGTATTCCGAATACCTTTCAATGTCGCAATTGAAACCATTACAAACTTGCAACAGCCACTTGGAAATGCTCCGCGAGCAGTTGTAACTTGTAACTCGTGACATTTGAGAATACTAACAAATAACCTCTACTATATAGGGGGCGACCAAAGTACTTACCTACTCTGCATTATGAAATTACTAGCTAATGCCCGCGACTTCACACGCGTGGATTTAGGTTTTTCAAAATCCAGTGAGAACTCTTTGATATTCCGGGTTAAAAAGTAGCATATGTCACTCTCCAGTGGCTCTACCGCGGTTGTTTGACAGCTACAATGTCACGATCGCAATCATCTCTGATTGGTTAATGCTCGCTCACTATTGGCTACAATGCATTGTTGCAACAAGAATCGCACAAATTCAGCCAATCAGAACAATTGAGATTGTAATAATGATTGATGCAGGTTTTAGACAATCGCCCTATTGGTCTTAAACCTGCAAAAAATCAAGTCGATCCGCTGCTCCGTTGCAACGTGATTGAAGGACAAACCAACAAACTAAAAAAACCAACAAACAAACACACTTTCACATTTATAATAGGGGTAGTGATTTTGCCAAGTGAGTGTGAATGATTTATTTTGTACTTTCAGCCGACTTAAAAGACTTGCCGCGTGCCCTTTACAGATTCGCGAGTAAATACCGGTCGGAATTCGTGAGATTAATCTGTAATCTGGCACATATTGAACAAGCCACATTCTTGACATTTGGCCAACGAAAACAAAACAAGGACCGGTTTAAGTTTCACTGGTTGTTTTCTGTAGAGTGACTCTATTTGAAGATACACACACCGGTGTTTCTCATCATCATCATCATCATGATCAATCCACCACTGAGTACGGGTCTTCTCTCAGAATGAGAAGGGTTCATAGCCCGCCACCCGGCCCAGTGTAGACTTGTATACTTCACATACCTTTAAGAAAATTATGGAAAACTGTTGTCACGAAGTTTTTCTTTACCGTTAAAGCTAATATTAAGATATTTGATTGCTTAAAATGCACATAACTCCGCAAAGTTAGAGGTGAGCTTGGGATCGAACCCTTCTCAACCACGGCTACCACCACTACGTTACCGCGGCTTGTGTCTACCCAAGTTCTAATAAGACAAGTTCTAATGTTATCCTAATAAGTTCGCATTGGTTTTTTAAAAACCTAAATTCACGCGGATGAAGTCGGGGCATAATCGAGATGTTGGTTTATTGGTTCGTCCTTCAATCACGTCGCATCGGAGCAACGGATAGACGTGATTTTTTGCATTACAGACCTGGAGAGTGACATAGGCTACTTTTTATCCCGGAAAATAAAGTTCACACGGGATTTTTAAAAACCTTAATTCACACGGACGAAATCGCCGGCATACACAGGGCAGGAAGGTATATGATAACAAACATGACAATATTACTCTACTTACTACAAGTATCTATAGTAGCAACACATTGACTCATGCTATTGTTATGAGGCCAAGGCCTCCGCATGTGGAAACTCCCATACGAATGCTCGCTTTGTACACACATGGTACATGGCATGGCTGGTATATGGCGGGCTCCTAAATCGAAAGTTATGCAACAGCGTCGGAACCGCGGCCTATAGTATGACTTTGTTACTATAAAAAAATAAAAACCGACTTCGATACACAAACACTAAAAATTGAAAAATAATTTAATTTATTACCGAATATATTATGTATACAAGAGTTAATATAGTTCCATAATAATACTTTTTGGTGCCGGTGCCAATTAGCTTTAGCTGCGCGAATCGTCTAGACTTCATATTTTTATGAGACTCCACAGTGGCACCTCATTGGCACCGACCCCAAAAAATATTATTATGGAACTATATTAACTCTTGTATACATAATATATTCGGTAATAAATTAAATTATTTTTCAATTTTTAGTGTTTGTGTATCGAAGTCGGTTTTTATTTTTTTTGTAAAAAAAATTTATTTCACAATTTTTAGTGGTCCCATGGAATTATGTTATGACTGGTTAAAAATCTACTGTTTACTAAGCTATTCACTGATCGCGAGCAATTTACTCTTATCCGTTGAGGAGTTCCAGTATCTATCTTCGAAGATGTTCATCAGATCTTCACCAAATTTAAATGGGACCAACTTTGAAGTATACCCTTTCAAACAAAATCGGTCCAGGCGTCTTCGAGTAATCCTCCTCCTCCTAATAAACCTCCTCCTTTTTTTGAAGTCGGTAAAAAAGAAAGGCATAGCTTGCATTTTGCTCTAATTTTTCAAGAACTATTGTATGCTAGCTGATACCCGCGACTTCGTACGCGTGGATTTAGGTTTTATAAATCCCGGGTATAAAAAGTAACCTATGTCACTCTCCAGGTCTTAAACTATACCCATGCAAAAAATCACGTTGATCCGTTGCTCCGTTGCGACCTCATTGACGGACAAACCAACAAACAAACACACTTTCGCATTTATAATATGGGTATTATGGGTACTGATATAATTTAATTTGAATACTACTTCAATTTTGATAAATTTACCTACGAGTAAGTACATGTACCTACAGAGATTTAACAGAGTTATGGAGTGATATCGCCAAAACGAACATTCCCTATCGCAAACTATCCCTATCGTATTTCGGGATAAATCTATCCTATATTTTGACCCAGAGCATTAATATAAAGTATGTCAAATTGTGTTCAAATCCATTTAGTGGTTTCAGTGTGAATCGCATAAGACAGACAGACAAAATATTAAAATAAAAACTATTTTGAACTCTATATCGATCTCAATGCTTCCTCAGGTTACAGTTTGGTTATAAGTATAGATAAAATCTACTGATATACATAAATCTACATATGACATTATAAATCTTAGATAGTTGTACTACTAAAACAAAAATATAAATAAAAAATGGCTTTCCTATGCTTAGCGGATTAAGTAATTTCCGATTTGTATCAAATGTTCTAATTAATGTTATCATTGTGGTTTCCGCCCCTTAATTGATAATTAATAACAAATCAACGAGATTGGAAATGTTCTATCCGCGGTTTGTTCGTCCGTGCTTCTCCGTGTGTAAAGGTGGCTTCACACTGAGATAGAAGTCAGTACCTACGATGCCACAGACAAATACACAAACACACAGATGCACACGTCAAACTTATAACACCCATCTTGTCGGGTCGGGGATTAAAAATAGCGCTTGCGCTCGCACTCTTTTTACCCGACTACGGCAAAGCCAAAAGGGAGGGTTATGATTTTAGCAGTCTATGTATATTATGTATGTATCTATGTTTGTATCTATGTGGGTTCCACCGTAGCGCCTAAACTACTGGGCTGATTTTGATGAATGAGGTGTCAATTGATTCGTTGTTATAATCCGGTCGTGCATTGTCAACTACAAAAATAAAACATACTACTAATTTGATAGACAAATAAAACCAATGGGGGCCGTCGATCAAGAATAAAAAAATACGCACGACATACGGCATTTGGATTGAATTGAATACGTTATTAATGTGGAACTGCCAGGAGACTTCAATAAACCTAAGTAAACAGCATATCTAACACATCAGAGGACTTATTTTTACATCAAAAGACTTATTTTTACATCAAAGGACTTATTTTTACTTATATCTTGCTTCTTACTATTTAGTTTATTTTATTTATTTTACAAGTTTACAAGTTACAATTTTTATATTTTTCCGTAGTCGATTACAGTTTTTATTAACTTCTTTTGCCTTCCCCCGCTTCACTGCAGCCATTCAAGCTTGCTCCAGACGGCGAGTGGACCACCAAGGTTGCCGAGGGCGTTACTGGCTCAGTGTGAACGAGGCTTTAGCTACGTGTTGTGACGCAACGCTTTCACCCGCGCCTGGGCACTGGGCAGTAGGTATAATTACTGACAATCGGCGCGCGTCGCTGCGCCTTTCTTATTGCATTCGACGCGCCATTGCGTAACTCCCGATTCTAATACTGAGGTTACTTGATGCGTCTTTTGATGATACGAGAATAAATACCAGGCCACGTTGATTCCGTCACCCGGCATCACCCGGTTCAATTCTTGAATTTCACGTCGTATCGGTATACGTCATCATCATGATCGACCCATCGCCGGCTCACTACAGAGCACGGGTCTCCTCTCAGACTGAGAAGGGTTTTGGCCATAGTCTACCACGCTGGTCATGTGCGGATTAGTAGACTTCACACACCTTTTGAGAACATTATGGAGAACTCTCAGGCATGTAGGTTTCCTCATGATGTTTTCCTTCATTTGTTTTGTTCGGTATACGTAAGGTACACTAAATGTGTGCATTTGACAGGAAAACATAATGAGGAAACCTGCATGCCTTAGAGTTCTCCATAATGTTCTCGAAGGTGTGTGAAATCTGCCAATCCGCAGATGACCAGCGTGGTAGACTATGCTCAAACTCTCCTCATTCTGAGAGGAGACTCGTGTGCAGTATGAGCCGGTGATGGTTTGATCATGGTGATGAAGCATTGTCATACCTAATCGCAACATTATTTTTACACACAGTATTTTTCCTGATTTTCCTTCAGGATTCTTCAGTTCCTGATGTACCAAGGAAATATTAAGGCCAAATTCGAATTCTGCAGTTGGTGACCCATCCATTTATCGACTATGGTCAAAGTCACCTACCTAGCCCAATCCGATCTATCTTAACTAGGTCACATAACCCTAATTATAATATTTCCAGTCTGAAGTAAGTAAAAAACATCAAAATTTGTATTGAGATATTATCACATTTAATGCCTTCCTGAACTGTGTACATAAATCTTGTTAATTACCTAATTATGATAAAGTTCTTACTTAAGATTCTATATTATACCGCTAAATTATATAATAGAAAATAAATATTAGATAAGTAAACCTATTATAATAGTAATTAATTCCAATTGAAACGTAACATGAGCTTTAGCCATTTTTTTATTTATTTTTATTGCATAGTCAAGACGTGTATTTTTGGCAATTAATATAATTAACTAGCTTATGCTCGCGACTTCGTCCGCGTGGGCTACACAAATTTCAAACCCCTATTTCACCCCCTTAGGAGTTGAATTTTCAAAAATCCTTTCTTAACGGATGCCTACGTCATAATAGCTATCTGCATGCCAAATTTCAGCCCGATCCGTCCAGTAGTTTAAGCTGTGCGTTGATAGATCAGTCAGTCAGTCATTCAGTCAGTCAGTCCTTCAGTCAGTCAGTCATTCAGTCAGTCAGTCACCTTTTCCTTTTATATATTTAGAAGAAGAAGATTTACCACTGTGCACTGTTAACAGAACGCTTTTCCTGTAGAAAGATTGGTTGCTAATTTCAAAAATTCATTTATAAATTGACAAGCTGACCCGCCCCAGCTTCGCTCGAGTGGAATTTTTGAATATCTGTTACGTTAGGGAGTGGAATTTCAAAATTCCTGAATTTTCACATGGTTTTTTTACGTTTAGCTGCAAGCCTAAATGACAATTTCTAGCGTATAACTTGTCGAATAATGGACTTGCAGAGTTTTATCCCCTATTAAGTATTATTTTAACCCTCTTAGGTGTGGAATTTCCAAAACTCCTTTCTTAAGGAGTGTCAAATTACCATGGTTTAGGCTGTGCGTCGATAGATCACAGTCAGTCAGAACTTAAGTAGGTATGTATATATAGTTAAGTTATGTAGGTAAGTTTACTCAGATTTTTCAATCGTTACTAAAATATATTATATTAGATATATCAGCCTTAATTGAAAGGCCATTATTTTTCTTATGTATATTTTATAAACGAAAACCTTAAAGAAAAATACCAAAAATATAAAAAAGTACAATAAGTCCAAAATCTATAAATTGTAACAGGAAAAGCGTGAATTGTACTTTTCTGATATTATTGTCTTGCTTTGGAAAAATGCGATTCGCGATGTTTTACAATCGCGTGCTATAGTTTAATAAAATATCACGTGCGGTTATAACTTAACTATTAGTTAGTAATCTCGATCCATATAACAGCCGTTTGTAATAAACTAGCTATTTGGTGTGCTTCCGATATATTGGCACGTGAGGTAAGTTTCGTAAGTGGGATATTGCGTGCTATGGCGTGACAGTATCATAGTAATCAGCCATTAGTCAGTATTTTCTACGTAGTGGTTTGTGGTTTACGCCTTTGATTCCAAGGAATTTGTAAGTATACACGTTTATTTGTAGAGAACTACAGTAACCGGCATAGCTATAGTAACGGATTGCGAAACTGAAGTGGCAACGGGCAGGGCACGTCGTTCGTAAAACCGATAGATGTTGGGGTCTCAAGGCTAGAATGGCGACCTCGCACCGGAAGACGCAAGAATACTTTTTATCCCGGAAAATCAAAGAGTTCCCCCGGGTTTTTAAAAAACCTAATTCCACGCGGACGAAGTCGCGGGTATCAGCTAGTGGTGATAATAAATGAAAATAGAAGAGAAAATAGTCTGTTCAAATTAAACAGACTAAGACAAAACAAACTCAATTATTATCGAACTAAGTACAAAACGTTAATTCACTTTTGCTCTTCAAAATGACTTTCTCACAAGAACAAAAGTAAAATAATAATTAGACAAAAGAAAGCAAAACGATAGTTTTAGGCGAATGGCGTTTTGTTCTCACGAGTCGTCGTCAAGTGTGCTAATTAGATATTTTGATGAAGACAATTTGACGTGCATAATTAGCACTGCCAATCTTAATGCTCACTAAAGGTGAAGACACACTAAGCGCGGTTCGCCCGGTCCTGGATTCGGGGGGCGCAAGACCGTGGCGTGTGGAAATCCCTACAAGAGACCTATGTCCAGCAGTGGACGTCTATCGGTTGATGATGATGAAGAAGTATCGATTATTATCTCTTGTTAGGTAATATTTCTCCCGCTATAATTGCAAATCGTGTTTAGTGTGACGAGACTTTACGAATAAGGCGATAACGAACCAGTATGAATACAGATTGTATGCAAGTTTACATTCATTTAATCAATTATTAATTAAGGATACTCTTGTCAAACGTGTCATTTTTTGTAATTTCCTTTGTTCGCTTTTTATGTAATATTTTTGAAAGTCGGAAGGCGTCCAAATGTCTCCTGCGCATATTTAACTAGTGTATAAGATCCTTGGAAAGCTCCTGTATTTGACAACTAGTCAAATCAGTAACTTTTTATTAAACGTCAAAACGCGCAATTATAGTATGCGATATTCTATAAAGTACTGGAATGTGACGTCTCATCATAATGACGTACTTTTTTTACCCTTATGGATTTGTCATGTCTGTCTGTCTGTCCGTCCGTATGTCACAGCCACTTTTTTCCGAAACTATAAGAGCTATACTTTTGAAACTTTCGGTTCGGTTAAAACTCGGCAGTTGCCCTTTTCAACCGACTTCAAAAAAGGAGGAGGTTCTCAATTTGTCGGAATCTTTTTTTAATTAAAGAGTCGATTTATAATTAGTACCTTAATTATAAATTCCGGAATGCATCCCGGAATTTTATCCTGCAAAAAGTTCTCGTGGTATTTTTAAGAAACTAAATGTTAATTTTTATTTTTTCAAGTGTACTTTCTGTGGCACCAAGTAAAGACATTTTCTTTCTTAAATCCGTATGGATGAAAAATCTCTCCTTATTCCTTATCGACAAGGGACTTTATCGATAAAATTTCAGCTTTTTAGGTGCAAGGATTTGTGCTGGCTGTTCTTAATAATATTCTCAAAGGTCTGTGAGTCTGTCAAACCGCACTGGGCCAGCGTGCCAAAGCGCTCTAATTATGAGAGGAGACCCGTACCCTAGTAGTTGGCCGGCGATGCTTGAGCATTATAATGATGCATGACAAGTAAAACGACGCGGATGAGATGTTAAATGTTAATTGGAGATTAAGTAAGTCGATCAATGAAGAAATAATTTATTTTAGAAAAGATGTGATTTCACTGGAAATGTTCACGATGACACCGTAGAATTGCTCAAAGAATTATAAAATCGATGTTTCAATAAAGTGAAAATAGTGAAATTGCAATTTATTTATACGTGATGTAATACTTGGTGTTAAATTGACTGTTCACTTATATTAATGCAGTATTCCCATACATTAGACATCAACGCGCTTTCGTTTAAAATTATATGGTACCAATAAAGTTACAAATCCTAATAGACCGTAACGATATTTGTTAGGTAGGTGAAAATGTATAAGATTCATAAAATCACTAAATGATGCCCGCGACTTCGTCCGCGTGGATTTAGGTTTAAAAAATCCCATGGGAATTCTTTGATTTTCCGGGATAAAAAGTTACCTATGTTAATTTATCGGATGCAAGCTTCATGTAAATCCCGTGGGGAATCCTCATTTTGAATCCTATCCCTCAGGGATACTCCTAACACAGCCCTCTCCTCTCCATAGCTCCGCCACCACCAGGTAAGATTTTATTTATTTATTTATTTATTTACACTTTATTGCACACAACACAAAAACACAATACAGGATCTCAATCTAATAGCTGTAGCATGCAAATGTAAGATCGTAGTCATAGACTAACTTTTTCATTAATTTTCATTTCACACATTTCATTAATGAAAATGACTAGTTGCTATTAAAATGACTAGTATATATAAATATTGAACACAGATTAATACGATAATTTTTTTCCTAACTTCTTTAGTAGGCATCCATTATAAAAAAGGGAACACTCTTGCAAATTAGTATTACGCAAATCTGTACAGAATCTAGTTCTCCTCTCGTAACACCTGAAATACTAGCACAATGGGAAAGTCATATAGTTCCCATGTGTGGTAGCGAATCGATGAACCAGTTCACAGGCCGCCTAATAGCTCTTACACAACGCCACAATACCTATCGCACTACAATGGCTTAGGATCTCTATAGAGAAGCATTACGACACTACGTAAGCTCTCGCGCACACTATTGACTTCTGATCAACCAATCATATATCGAGTACAGAATCGCTTATATCTATTGATATCATCAACATCAACCCGTCGCCGACTCACTACTGAGAACTCAGACTATAAAACAAGTGAGTAATGTTTTTACGTAGGTACCTTTAACAGCTGATGATCCCTATAAATTGGTCATCCGCACAAATTAGCAGATTTCATCATGATCAACCTATCGCTGGCCTACTACTGAGAAAGGGTATCCTCTAAGGGTAAGGGTAAAGTGCGGATTGGCAGACTTTACACACCTTTAAAGAGAATTTTCGGGAATGCAGGTTTCCTGACAATAAAATTGATTACTTAAAACGCACATATAGCTGCGAAAAGTTAAGAGGTGCGTTTGCGGGATTAAAACACCCCCCCCCCTCACATCAATAATTTCAATTTTAAAATCAATAGGTGTCGGGCGCCTTAACTTGTTACGGATCTAAGTTACTTTGTGATTACGGTTAAACTTTGACTCAATAAAAGCCAAAACGGTTGCACGAATCAGTTATTCACTTTGAACCAATACATTTAAACTTTATCATAGACGTATAATACTAATTGTTTAACCCATTTTGCTTTTTATTAGCGGTCAAAGTTTAACGCTAATCGGAACGTAATTTTAACCACCTGTTATGCTGGAAATGGTTGATCAAATCAGAAATGAGGAAACCAGAGTAACTAACATATTATCTCAACGAGTTGCGTAGCTTTTGATCTTGAATTTTCGTTTAAATTGACTTTATTATCGGTCGATTAAAAGTTCATAGTCTGCGGGGGCTCTCAGTTGCTGTATAGTGAATACAATACAAATTATGCTTTATCGTTCAAATATAACGTTCATTATCAATTGAAGACACTCTAGAGTGGTTAGTTCGAAAATACGTGACTACAGATAGTTTTTTTGTATCAATTTCATAGATGTAGGTTTGTGGTTACTATTTCGTAATAGATATTGTATAATCTGTACTTTTTAGAATTTCTTTTACTACCTACTTATTATAGTTGTAAAAAGTTTTCTGTTTGGGTTTGTTTGTAAAGTTCTTTGAAGATAAAAATATGACAATGAGGTCCATTTTTGGTGTGGTCACTTTTTCTTTTATGGTATCGAAATTATATGCTTAATCATTCAATTAATGGTGACTTTAATGAATAGTTGAATAGGTAGGTAGCTAAGCTGTGAAAACTGCAAGTCACATCATCATCATTATCAACCCATCGCCGAGCCATTACTGAGCACGGGTCTCCTCTCAGAATGAGATGGGCTTAGTATTAGTCCGCCAGGCTTGTCAAGTGTTGATTGGCAGACTTCACACACCTTTGAGAACATTATAGAGAGTTCTCAAGCGTTTAGGTTTCCTCACGATGTTTTCCTTCACCGTTAAAGCGTGATATTCAACTTAGTTTCTTTGTTGATTTTCCTCGTACAAATAACATTAGCTTAATAAGCGTTTACGCACTATAACTCCACGCATTTGTTGCCAATTAGCTTGTTGCTGTTGCTTCTACTTATTAATTTTATTACCACATCCTGAAATTCATTTTCAGAAACAACCAATACTTTATATTAATGTCAGTAGCATTTTTCAGTTGACGGAAATTTAATTAGGTAAAGGAATTTTAATCAAGTAGGAAACTACGATCGAGTGATGCGTACCAGTACCTACCTACTGTGAGGTGGCCGTTGACCCAAAAACACCTATTTTATTTATGGTTGACTAGCTTATTCCCGCGACTTCATCCGCATGGACTATACAAATTTCAAACCCCTATTTTACCTCTTTAGGAGTTGAATTTTCAAAATTCTATCTGTATGCCTTTCAGCCCGATCCATCCAGTAGTTTGAGCTGTGCGTTGATAGATCAGTCAGTCAGCTTTTCCTTTTATATACATATACTGTCTCTATCTACGTCTAATTTTTTTTCTGTTTTTATTTAGGGGCTTTTATATTATATTTATATACATGTCAGCCCCATTATAATAATCTATCACCATGATAATTAGTTGATTGACTTGCTATGACTGAAAGCTGATGTGCGAAACCGGATTCGAACTCCAGAACTCCCGAATAGGCGGCGGACGTCTTAACCACTAGGCTAGCACCACTTTCAGCTTTCATCATCATCATGATCAACCTATCGCCGGCTCACTGCAGAGCACGGGTCTCCTCTCAGAGTGAGAAGGGTTTTGGCCATAGTCTACCACGCTGGCCATGTGCGGATTGGTAGACTTCACACACATTTGAGAACATTATGGAGAACTCTCAGGCGAGCAGGTTTCCTCACGATGTTTTCCTTAACCGTTAAAGCAAGTGATATTTAATTACATAAAACGCACATAACTCCTAAAAGTTAGAGGTGCGTTCCCGGAAGCGAACCCCCGACCTCCGATTACAAGGCGGACGTCCTAGCCACTAGGCTAACACAGCTTTCAGCTTTAGTCACACATAATCATACTTTTAAAGTTTAATTGCTATTAGACGCTTACGCATAACCAGTCACCACAACGCAAAACGAACAAAAGGCCATAAACATTAAATGAAAAGCCAAACGAAAGTAACTTAACACTTTACCCATACAAATAAGTTAGACCAACGTTTAAAATTCACACATCCAAGTTATTACACAACACTTACCGCTGGGTATCCTCTACGTCACGTAGAAAGTGAAAATGTTCAGTGCACGCGCATGCTCCGTGCACTTTCCTTCGCACTCACTGTCCAAATATATAAAAAAAACCTTTTTTTAATCAGTCAATTATAAACAACCTTTTATTTAAAAAAAAGGTTTCGCAAAAAAAATAACACACGAATAATTTATTTTTGAATTTAGAACGCAGTTTTCACCGAAAAGTTTTTACTCTATGTTTTTAAGGGTTGTCGATTTCTTCTCTCTTTTTTTGCTTGGTGGTTTTTTTGATCACTGTTTTTTGGTAGTTGTTTTTGTAGTGGTTTCGTGTAGTGTAGTGGTGTTAGTGGCGCGTCAGGTGCAACTGGCGGCGGGTGAGAGCCGCCAGTACGTGGTTGTGTAACCGCTCATTCACTTGGTGGAAAGAGGGAGGGCAGTGGAAGTTGTCGTATGCCTTTAATTCTTATAGTCATTGTAAATATTGGGTATTGTGAAATTAAAAATATAAAACATCCATACTTACTAATATTATAAATGCGAGGTGTGTCTGACTGTCTGTTAGCTTTTCACGGCCCAACAGTTTAACCGATTTTGATGAAAAGTACATCCCAGGGAAGGACATACATAGGCTACTTTTATATTTTGGAAAATTAAAGAGTTCCCACGGGATTTAAAAACCTAAATCCACGCGGACGAAGTCGCGGGCATCAGCTAGTAATCCATAAAGAGCCTTTGAAATCATCTGCCATTTTTACCTTCAACTTAAAACAGTATTATTGCAAAAAGCTAGCTACTGCTAGACTTTTAGTCTATCATGTTTATTTATTAGAATAGGTACAGAAATAGTCCGAGCCTCCGCGAGTGGTTAATAAATTAATAATAAATTTATGTTAAGCAAATTAATGGAGGCTGCTGCATTTTTAATGAGTGAGGAATTTCGCAACACTAACTTTCGACTTCCGGCCGATTTATTGTTCCTTCGATGTGGTAACGATACGACTTTTCTAATTAAGACAGTTATTTTTATAATTCAAGATTTTATTCAGAACATGAGCTTTTTCTACCTACCCATATAAGTACTTAATTCGTAAATTGTCTAGGATAATTCATAGGTACTTACTCATAATATTTAACATTATAGATAATTCATATTATAAATGCGGAAGTATCTGTCTATCTGTTACATTTTCACAGCCAGATAAATTTTGACAAAACAAATAGCTTAAACCCCGGAGATGAACATTAAGCTAGATTTATTCTTGGGAAATCAAAGAGTTTCCGCGGGATTTTTAAAAACCTGAACCCATATAAAGGAAGTCCCGTGAATGAACAAATACAAAAGCAGAAACTACAATAGGTACTGCTGTGTCTAAAAACTAAAAATTTTGATCTATGGTCTATGTTATAAATCAGACCCCATAATGAAAGGATTTTTAAAAATTCCGCCCGAGCGAAGGTGGTCAGTTAGTCTATCGGAAGCGGAGTGGGAGCGGGGCGATCGTCGATGTCGCGACCCAGAGACGGCAAGAATCGTTATCGTATCGCATCGTAAAAGGCAACGCACCTATATTTTATTGCCTTGTCTCTGTCAATATGTTTGTAATCGTGGCTCAGCGCACACTCGACAGCCGATTATACCTTTAGCACGATCAAAAATCAAGTTCTTGTAAGCTTGCGACATAAAATATGTAGATATGAGCTTATTTCGTAACACGTTGTTTACCGTTTTTCTTTCTATTGCTTTTGCTATAAGTAATGCGACATATTATATTGTCCCGCTCCCGCCGCTGCTAGCGCCCGCCCACCGCTGCTGTCGAGTCGGGGCCACGACCTAGAATCGTTATCGTATCGCATCCTAAAAGGCAATGTACATTTTATCGCCTCGTGTCAATATGTTTGCATAATATTCGCTTGTCATCGGCTCAGCGCACACTCGACAGCTGATTATACATTTAGCACGATCGAATCAAGTTCTTGTGAGCTTGTAACGTGTTATAATAATATGTGGATATGAGCTTATTTCGTAACGTTGTTTACCGTTTTAAAGAGGTGCTGAATCAACGTCCTAGCAGAAACAATAATATATTTACGTCCAGATTATGCAGCATGTTAGAAAACCATAATTAAGATTCGACAAAATTAAATATGGAGTTAAATAATAATCGTAGCTGACGCCCGCGACTTCGTCCGCGTGGATTAAGGTTTTTTGTCACTTTCGCTGGTCTTTGACTATATCCATGCAAAAATCACGTCAATCCGTTGTTCCGTTGCGACGTGATTGAAGACAAACCAACAAACCAATAAACCAACAAAACAAAAAATACAATAAATAAATACTGATTATTCTAATCTAATACTTCAAAGACAATAATATTATTGAAATGCACTAAACCTTACTAGAACATGCTTAGATATTTGGCACAGAATACAGATAAGTACTAAGATAAAGTCGGGATAGGATAGCTTAGTAATTAAGACGTCCGCTTCCAATTTAGGAGGTTAGGGATACGATCCCGGACACGTAACTCTGACTTATCGAAGTTATGTGATTATGTGCGTTTTAAGCAACTAAATATCACTTGCTTTAAAGGTGAAGAAAAACATCGTGAGGAACGTTGTTGCCTGAGAGTGCTCCTTGAATCCAATCAAAGCTTGGCCAGCTTGGTATACCATGGCCAGACCCGCTAATTCTGAGAGAAGACCCGTGCTGTAGCCGGCAATGGAATGATCATGATTTTTCTATTTATTCAGATGAGATTGCAGTCAAGAACTAACTTGTGCTAGCCCTTGACTGCAATGTCACCTGGTGGTAAGTGATGATGTAGTCTAAGATGGTAGCGGGCTAACCTGGAAGGGTTATGGCAGTTTTTTATTAAACCTCTTTGATTTCTACGCGGTTCATGATGTTGATGAAGATAAAGTAAGAGGTAGGTACTTTTGAGATGATAGGTGAAAGGATTTTTCTCAAATCGATTCCTACATAAATGGAATAGGATGTCGGATTGAAGCGAGTGTATGCCGACAAAGTACCTATGTAAGTGGTAAAAACTATAAATCATAGTTAATCACTACTCTGCAATTATTACACTCTTTTGTAATTATGTTGAACAGTGCAAGCACGATTAGTGCGACAATTCTCTCTCAGTTCTCTCAGTTGTATAAATAAACGTCTTTTCTTTCTTTCTTTCTCTCCCCGTTTTTGGAAAACTTTGTCAACGAAAATGGTTTGGTGGGATGCTTCGGGTGTATTTAAACCAACTATCGAGAAAGACATTTCGCCAAGCGATTTAGCGTCCCAATGTAGAAGTCGGTAAGGGGTATGGGCACTGGGTTTAATAAAAACCGGCCAAGTGCGAGTCAGACTAGCGAGAGTTTCCTACTACAATCGTATTTCATCGACATTTTGCACGATAAATCAAAAACTATTATGCCTAAAATAAATAAAATCTGTTTTAGAATGTAAAAGTATCATAATATGATACCCCACTAGTTATCTTACTTTGAAAATTGAAAATACTGAATAATATTTGTTCATGAACACATTTTTTTTTAATTCACTGTTTTCGGATTTTTCCTTTCCTTGTGCTATAAGATCTACGTGCCTGTCAAATTTCATGATTCTAGGTCAACGGGAAGTAGGTACCTTATAGGTTTTCTTCACAGACACGACAGACGGACAGACAGACACAACAAAATGACTCTATAAGGGTTCCTTTTTCCTTTTGAGGTACGGAACCCTAAAAAGAGAAAACCACATGTTACACTGGTTGTCGCACTGGTTGCGCTGGGGCTGCAGCTCGTAAAGGGATGAATCACGGGCAATTACGTGATTACAGCGACAGCCGGCCGGACGCCGGACACGCGTTTCTATGTCCGTCAGTGCGACCTCGTTACGTCGCTTGATACAATATATTATACGTTGTAGCTTCACACGGCCACAACTTTGTCACACAAGCGACAGCGCGTCGTTAGATAGCAACACAGCCAAAAACATAAAAAGCTGTCAGCAATACGTGTGTCGTGCGGTGCGGTGTCGTTCAATGAGTAAACGGTCCATATATAAAATATAAAACAGGCCAAGTGCGAGTCAGACTCGCGCACCGAGGGTACCGAAGGATACTACAGTCGTATTCTTTCGACATATTGCATGCTAAATCAAAAACTGTTATGCTTTATGCATAACAGTTTTTAATAAATAAAAATCTGTTGTGTAAAAATCTACAGATAAAGCCCTTTTATATGATATCCCACTTGGTATTGTTATCTTTGTAAAATTGAAAATCATAGAGTCCTGTATGAAATAATTTGAGTTTGATTTTTTAAATAATTTGCTGCTTATCCAGTAAAGTCGTGGCCCGCCCCTAGTTGGACACATCGAAATGATTTATCGATAACTTTTCGATTTTTTGATGCTAATTGTGATTGTCTTTTACGGCTCTAAGCCCTAGGGAAAAAGACGTTATAGGTAGGTATCTAATTTCCAGTAAGAATGTTAAGTTTCTAACTAGTTGGTTTTTCGCTAGCAAAGACCAAACTTTTGATTAATTCTTTTCTCTACTAAGACTAAGAGTGAGAGAGTGCATGACGTGATTTCTAATACCTACCTACTACTCTGAAGAAAATATAAAAAAAACATTTAATACTTAGATGTAAGATTGTATACGTTTTATTTACATGTTATCTGCCACCTCATACAAACAATGACTATATCATAGAAGTCATTGGATCCAAACTTCATAGTTGCCGATCTTTCTTCAATGTGTTGGGGACAATATGCACAGAAACTTCCAGCTTTTATAAAATAACGAAGGTCTGGCCCTCGCGGACTCTCTTTACCTACTAATTTATTTTGTTTGGCACTCAATTACCCTTCTGACATTTTGCTCTGGCAACTCACGATCTTCCATTCCATATATCGAAGTTCCAAAAGATATATCTTAACAACAACGATATATAAATGACAAGATATGCCCAAGCGAACAAAATCTTTCACGGTTTTGGAACCAAATAAATCAGCGCCACCTCTTCGATACTTAATGAACGACCCGTTTGAAATCTAGACGTCACTGAGGTTGCATTGGTACTAAAGCACCACTGAATCGGTGCCATTTTGTTTGTTCAATAGCCCTGTCCATACGAAGTAATTATTAAGTCAATGCTAAACAACAATATTGTTCAATAGATAAAACATTTTCACCGTCACATAACATGGTGCCATATTGGACCTTGTCTATCACGATGACGCTAATCCCTTCTCGTCGTAGATGGATGGTAGATACTCTACGTCAGTCAGCTCAGAGCAATGAGCTGACCAAATCAGGAAACTGGATCTTTGTAACGAGTAACTCGCCCAGGAGACGACTTGAGTCACAAGCCAGCATGATGTGACTTACTCTGTATTGTAAACACCTTGTCATCCCATATTCAAACAAATAAACAATTTCGTTTCAGTTTAATGTACACCTACTTTAGAAGTTAAGCTGTTCAGGTAAACCTTGTTTCCATAGGAGTTGGACAGTGGTCTATCAAAAAATATAAAAATAAATAATAAATATATGCTTTATTTAAAATGACACACGCGCAAGCACATACTCTTTTATAATGATGCCAGCCTGGGCACGCTTTCACACTGTAAAGTTTTGGGTAGGTAATAATTATAAAACCTACAGTTTTCATCGAACTAAAACAAAAAACTCTGGAATTGAAAAAATGCAGTTCAAGTATGTATGGTTCGGCTCCACTATCAGGATTCGGAAAATGGTTCGTGATGACAAACTATCGTAAATTTGCCTGAACTTGGATCATTAAGAGAATCCTGATAGCGGAGCCCATACTATTAGGGGGGTGATGCCATGGTTACGCACACTTCAAACATATTAGCAAAACCTGCACCTATATTTATTGACCAAGTGGTCCAGTCATTTGGCAGAGGGGAAAGAAAAAGCAGGTTACCTTACACAGTCTTCTAGAACATTTTTTAAAGCGTGTCTCCATCGAAGGGAGAGGCCAAGTTGGTTTTTTAATCGCAGTCTTCCTTAGCTATCCACAGTTCAATCGACTTTCTCTCACTCAATGTTACCTATCGATTAAAGTAGGTACTTATCAGAAATGAGAGTTTTTGCTACGTTTTTCTCTGACGATAATTAAAAGTCATTATGATTATGGAGTTTATTAAAAGAAGAGCTAATAACGACATATTTGTAATTAAGTACAAATAGTTGTAACTCTCTCTTAATAATAAATTGTCCTAGTATATTGCCGGTATTTTGATTATTCAGCGTATTTATTCTACACTAGATGATGCCCGCGACTTCGTCCACGTGGATTTAGGTTTTTAAAAATCCCGCGGGAACTCTTTGATTTTGCCGGGATAAAAAGTAGCCTATATTCTTCCCCGGCATGCAAGCTATCGCTGTACCAATTTTCGTCAAAATGGCCTGAACGTTTGGGCCGTGAAAGGCTAGCAGACAGACAGACGCACAGACAGACAGACACACTTGAACATTTATTATATTTTATCCCGGAAAATCAAAGAGTTCCCACGGGATTTTTAAAAACCTAAATCCACGCAGATGAAGTCGCGAGCATCATCTAGTAAAGCTCATAGTAGGAACCTGTAATGAATGAAACTACAACAAACAAGTCATTGAAGTTTATTACTTAAGTAGTTTTAGGTGATATAACCTCTTCTATGATGCTCATCAGGGTGAGAGGCCCTGGATCGGTTGTACAGCAGCAACCAATGTAGAACCTTGCTCAGCGCTTGAGGGTCGTGACACTGGATCTTGTAGCAGTGCTTTGGTCTTCGACGTGATCTGTAGGAAACAAAGATAATATGTATTAAACTGTATTAAAGTTCTTTAGTAAGAAAGAAGAACTCAAAAAACAATCAAAATTTATTTATTTTATTGAGGAATAGCTTATGCTCGCACTTCGTCCACATGGATTACAAAAAAAAAATTAAAAGGTGTTCAGGAACAAAATATTAGTATTTTCAATTTTCAAAGTAATATAGGTAACTAAGTAAGAATACTAAGTGGCGTTTCATATGAAAGGGCTTTACCTGTATTATTCTAAAACATATTTTTATTTATTTTATGCACAATAGTTTTTGATTTATCGTGCAAAATGTCGAAAAAATACCAGAGTACGGAATACTCGGTGCGCGAGTCATACTCGCACTTGGCCGGTTTTTTATTTTTTTAATGCTTACCTACCTATGTCTCGTCTTTTTAGGGTTCCGTACCTCAAAAGGAAAAACGGAACCCTTATAGGATCACTTTGTTGTCTGTGTGTCTGTCTGTCTGTCTGTCAAGAAACCTACAGGGTACTTCCCGTGGACCTAGAATCATGAAATTTGGCAGGTAGGTACATCTTATAGCTGACATTTGGGGAAAAATCTGAAAACCGTCAATTTAGGGTTAGATCACACTAAAAAAAAAAAATTGTGGTCATGAACTAATAATTAGTATTTTCAACTTTCGAAGTGAGTGACTATGTCAAGTGGGGTATCATATGAAAGGTCTTCACCTGTACATTCTAAAACAGATTTTTATTTATTTTTAAGCATCATAGATTTTGAATTATCGTGCAAAATGTCTAAAAAATACGACTGTATTACGGAACCCTCGTCGCGCGAGCCTGACTCGCACTTGGCCGGTTTTTTTTTGCGGACGATGTCCAATGCCTATAGGTAGGTAGGTACTTACTGTATACATTGAGCCAAAAGCTATAATAATTATATAGGCTGCTTTTTCCTGCATGTTTAGCAGTGGGAGGGCGGGCGATGCACTTCGCATGCTGCATGTTGCACCATACAGATTAGACCGGTTTTCAGCGGATTATAGCAAATTAAGCGTTTGGTTCATTGTATATCATGGACTTCCGCAAAGTAACGCCTGCTTCTAAACAATACTTACTGTATGTTATAGTTGGAATCTGCATGTAGTTCACACAGCAGTTTTCGCTTGCAGGTCTCGCTTATCGCAGGTAGAGCTGCCGCGTCGCCCGACCGCCGGGAAAATCGGTTTGGATAACTGGAAATTATTCATAGTAACCTATCATTTGTACTCGTAGTTTAATTAGTGTAATTGGCTTTATGGCCGTTCTAATTAAATAATAAATAAATAAATAAATAATAATAATAATAAATAATCATTATCATCATCTCATCACATTTCGACGAGCTCCCTGGGCGCAGTGGTAAGCGCTGTTGTCTTATTAGTAGGAGGTCCCGGGTTCGAAATTTGGAAGTATCGAGATCGGGATCGAGGTTTGGAATTTTATAATTTCTAAATTTCTGGTCTGGTCTGGTGGGAGGCTTCAGTCGTAGCTAGTTACCACCCTACCGGCAAAGCCGTGCTACCAAGCGATTTAGCGTTCCAGTACGATGCTGTGTAGAAACCAAAGGAATTAGGCCGCTTCCATCTTAGGCTGCATCATCACTTACCACCAAGTGAGATTACAGTCAAGAGCTAACTTGTATGTGAATTTAAATTTAAAAAAATCATCAACTCATCGCTGGCGCACTAAGCACGGGTCTTCCCTCAGAATGAGAAGGCCACGGCCATAACCACGCTAGCCAAGTGTGGTTTGGCAGACTTCACATATTGAATACGGTATTTGACAACTACTTAGTCAAATCAGTAACTTTTTATCAAACTTCGTATGCGTAATGCGATATTCTATGAAATACCTACTGGAATTTGACGTCACGTCATTATAAAGTAAGTACTTTTTTTGTTTAATCGATAATTTAAAATGGTTATTACACTTAAAACTAACAAAGGACGTGGATTTTACCTATTTTGGAAGACCTTCTATTTCATAATCACGGAGAAATAATTTATTTTTGATATTCATAGTCAAATACTCAATTATGTCACATCACATATCTTTGAGCACATAATTCTCAGGCATTCAGTTTTCCTCACGATGGCTTTCTTCACCGTTAATTTGCTTAAAAGTCTTAAAACACACATAACTCCAAAAAGTTAAAGGTGCGTTTCCGGGATTGAACCCCCGACCCCCGACTAGGAGGTCGACGCCTTAATCACTGGCTTTCACCACCTTTCTGTTAATTGATAACAATATATGAATATGCGTTCATCAAGTTGATCGTAAACAAAGAAGACGAATCACCAACAACCGGTACCTCTGTGAGTGTGACCGACACAAGAACAACAAAACGGAGAAAACATTTTATTTGTCGCGTGCTCAAACCATAAGAGAGCTTTCACAATTGCTATCTACAATGTTTTACCTACAATGTAAACGCATGTTTCACGATGCTAGTATAATAGTATAGAATAGAAAGATACAATATTTTGTTTAACTAAACTGTTACAAGTGGCTTTGAATTGTTAAGTTAATCTACCACTGTTTTGGAATACCCTTCCTATCAGATAGAATCAGAAAGAAGCACGGTGGTTGCTCTTTTCGAAAATTTAACAATATTAATAATGTGAATGTAACTGCAATAATTCCGGGCATTGCTAGAGCGAGTCAAATCCACGCTTTTTCATCATTTACGTAATCTTCACTTTTGAACATAATAATATTAGGGCTCTTCAGGAACACACTTTTAATACTTTTCTAAACTTGTGTAACTCAAGATAAGTCTAAAATTAACTGTGGAGTTTTATTACAAAATATAATTCAAAATATTATTACACACTCACAAAAAAGAATAACCTGACGTTGTATCACCAATGGTTTTTTTTATAAAATCAACTATTTTTCAGGAAGAAAGTACCTATTTTTTGAAATTCCAAGCAATCGAAGCCGGAGAAGTCTGTCTAGTGCTAATGTAACACCAACCTAAGTATTTAGTACCTTTTTATACAGATCTAGCTTGTGCTCGCAACTTCGTCCGCGTGGACTACACAAATTTCAAACCCCTATTTCACCCTTTTAGGGGTTGAATTTTCGAAATAATAGCTATCTGCGTGCCAAATTTCAGCCCGATCCGTCCAGTAGTTTGAGTTGTGCGTTGATAGATCAGTTAGTAAGTCAGTCACCTTTTTCATTTATATAATATTTAGATGAACTTCCAATTCTGATATGGAAGATTTTTCTTTAAATCTCTTACTATTTTTTTGTCACAATTTGATTCTGAAAACTAAATTGCATCCGACTTGTTTTAAAGGTATGCGGGTTTAACCGCGCGGTTGCATCATCAGTGTGAAGGTGCTCTAAAGTGTAAAGCATTTAATATGGCTTTCACACTTGTGTAACTCACGGATGCGTGTCCTTCCGCCTCGTGCTCTCTACTCGCTCGTACATAACCCGCTCGTACATAACCCGCTCGTACATAACCCGCTTGTAAGTAAGCACATTAAATTTTATACATCAAGTTCTGAATATTCAGAGCCAGTTAAGTAATATAACAAAAATTATACGAATAAGTATCACTACCCCTATTATAAAACAATGTGAAAGTGTGTTTGTTTGTTGATTTGTCCTTCAATCACATCGCAACGGAACACCGGATTGACGTGGCTTTTTGCATGGGTACAGTTTCAGACCTGGAGAGGGACATATAGGCTACTTTTTATCCCGGAAAATCCTATTTTAAAACCTAAATCCACGACGAAGTTGCGGGCATCAGCTAGTAAGTAATATTATATTAACCTAAACTTATAAAGTCAAAGTCAAAGTCAAATGATTTATTCAAAATAGGTAATTAATAACTCTTTTTGAAGGTTTTTTTTGTTGGATTTCTAAGATAATATAGTGGTGATAATTATTTCGCAAACTTAAAACTAAAGCTACGAGGGTTCCAAACGCGCCCAGGTCTGAGAAGAGCCCACAACAAACTCAGCCGGGTATTCTTTTTATTATCACCATTTTACAAAATTATTGAAACTTATTAGAACTATCACAAAGTCGTTAAGCAACTCATTCCCAAGCTTGCTTATCATTTAAATAATCCTTTACATTGTAATAGGATTTTTCAATTAGTTTACGTTTTATGAAAACTTTGAGTAAATAAACGTGCTTATACCTAAGAATGGGTCGGGGAATATGCTAGTGGGAAAATTAATAGTCTAGTCTAGCACCCACCGCCCACGCATTGTGCGTTACAGCCAGGCGATGCACCTTTTCCCTAAACCACCCCTATTATAAATGTGAAAGTTTGTTTGTTTGTTGGTTTGTCCTTTAATCACGTCGCAAGGGATCGACGTGATTTATTGCATGGGTATAGTTAAAGACCTGGAGAGTGACATTAGCTACTTTTTTCCCGGGAAATCAATGAGTTCCCACGGGCTTTTTAGAAACCTAAATCATCAGCTAGTTCGTCTATAACGAAAAGGATTAACACGGACATATCCAGACATGACTAGCTCGAGCACGCAACCTGCGTCACGGTGTTACGCAATGCGCACAGCCGGTCGAAATTATAACTAATTGCTATTTATTAATGGCCTATAGCCCAGTGAAACGTATCCATCAAACTGGTATAATGGGAGAGTGGAGGATTAGGACGGAGTGGAGGTACGTCGCACTACATACGATTCGACAAGGTTTCGTATTGTCCCGGGACAAAGTTTCTAGTACGCGGAAGATACGGGAAACGATCGAAAGCTAGTCGCCACCCGAATTTCAATCGTGACAATGGATGGATGCTACCCTCAGCGTGGAAACCGCTTTTTGACGCTAAGACAAGGGCATCAGTCGTGGGACGGGACACCATTAGCTCCGCGTGCCTGGATGTCGGTAACGGTTCCAGTGATGAAGAACAGCAGGAACTGTCGGGAGACAATCGGCAGCTGTCTCCCCCCCCACCCCAGCCACCCTCACAACGGGCGCTACGGGCAGCGGCACGTGCGTCCCGCAGTCAAAACTGCGGCGCGTACGCGAACGGACTCCCTTGAAAAAGGACCCCGTATGGGTTCGAAACTAGTCGGGCTAACGTCGACTACACACGTGAGTACAGCCGGGACAGATATTATTTAGAATGGAAATCACTCACGGTAGTTTAAATGCTAAAAGAGTGGAGGATTTGTAATATATATGTATAGTCATCAACGACGGTCTCCGTTTTTAGGGTTCCGTACCTGCAGTCTGTCTGACCTAACACCGAATAATACACGGTAAACCCAAATCCCAAAAGTGCCTAGCCTGCTATACCTAGCGATTTCAGAAAGTTTACGTCATGTAATCTTTTCACATATTCAGTTTCAGTATTATTATGAAATCGCGTGGTTTGTATTTTGAAAGGCTCTTATTATAATCTAATTCTTAATCACAAAAAGAAGTTTTTAAATGACTCAGTGTATAATAATCTGTCCCAATTACCCACGAGTGAAACCAAAACTAGTGGTTATTCAATTTGGTAAGTAATTAATCTGAGAAGAGAGTGTGGCGGTCTCGAGTCTCAAAACTAAACAGCGAACTCATTCCCTTCTTCAAAAAACTCACTGTTTTAATTTATTTTAATACTTACTCATCATTAGAATAATTTTACTTTGACTCGGTACATGTTAGAAAATGGTCAGAAACTCATTTTTAACATTGTAGGTAGGTATACAAAGCTAGTTCTTATCCATACTAATCTATGCTAATATTAAAACCTTTACATGTACGGGAGCTACCCTTTAAAAAAATATTAATCATAATTTTATTTCACCACTTTGTCGGCGTGATTAATATTTATATACAAATTACAGATTTCTAGCACTAATAGTCTCTGAGATTAACCGAGGACGGACGGACATGGCGAAACTATAAGGGTTCCTTGTTTACTACGGAACCCTAATAAAGAGGTAAAGTTTGTTTGGAAGTAATCTCTGGAACTACAGAAATGATTTTGAAAATTCTTTCACCAATAGAAAGCTACATTATTCTTGAGTGATATAGGCTATATTTTATTTTCAAAAAAAAATAGAGATGCGAAGCCGGGGCTTCGCTAGTAAAGTAACTCATAAGTGAACTAGGTACAGTACGCGGCAGAAAATAATCTCCATCGACCTTAAAGACAGAGATAGCGGATTTGTAGAGCATTATCGCTGTCGTTGAGATCGAGAAAACGTCATATAGGCATGACTGACAGAGACAACGCTCTATAAAGTCAAAATGTAATTCTAAAGGCCGATGTACGTTATTTTCTTCCGCGTAGTGTAATTGATCTTACAGTAAATTATCACTAGATGGTGACGAAGGCTTACTGGTGATTGTTGTCCACAGTGTCCAGGGTGATGAGGTTGGGAGTCAGCGCCGACAGGATGATGCCCACGGGGATCAGCGCCGTGACCAGGTGCAGGAGGCTTTTCCACGGGTTTCCCCTGAAAAAGATAACACGTGTTGCACGAACTGGGGTGGTTCAGCTAGTGAGGGTTTATGCAGTGACGTGGAACGTGCTTGCCTGAAAGAAGAGTTATCGTTCCGGATTTCCTGAGGTGCCTATAGAAAAAAAATCAAACAAGAAAAATTTCACTCGTAAACGTTGCGAGAAACCACTAATTAGTAAAGGGGAATACCGAGATTAGGCCCAAAAGTGCCCAGCATATTTTGATTGTGAAAAAACCGGCCAAGTGCGTGTCAGACTCGCGCACCGAGGGTTCCGTACTACGGTCGTATTTTTCGACATTTCGCACGATAAATCAAAAACCATTATGCATAAAAAACTGTTTTAGAATATGCAGGTACAAAGCCCTTACATAATATGACACCCTACTTGGTACCTATAGTAATTTTACTTTGAATTTTTTTCAAAAAATTTATAGTCAATATCACTCGGGATGATGTAAGAATTCTAATATACTTCATTCATTCAAATGTATTCAGGAATTTAGAAGTTTTTTTTTAAAAATTTATAGACCAGCGCTTGGCTGCAATCAAACGTGGCAAGTGATGATGCAGCCTAAGATGGAGCGCGCTTGCCTACAAGATGTCTAGTCACTCTTGACTTGGAGGGGAAAACTGATGCTGGAAGGGTGTTCCAAATCTTAGCGGTTCGAGTTAGAAATGAGAAGGCAAATCGCTTCGTACTTATCCGTGGAATTTGGATAACGTTTAGGTGCAGACCTTGGCGAAGTTATGGTAGAATAAAGAAACTAAATACATACATGGACCCTGAAAATATTATACGCATTTTTGGGCAGACTTTCACAAAAATTCAGTTTTAGGAATTCACGTCGCAATTCATGATAGAACAATTTATCAAGTACGCGTCGGTGTAATTGCAATACAAGCTTACATAAAGCAAGAAAGCGTTGAAGCACTTAAAACCTCGTCATCACTTAAAACATATGATTAATTCCGCTCGATTGGTGAAAGGACATCGTTTGCGTGCGTTGCCAGAATAATTATGGATCTCGATGGATGAGAGCTTTCCTCGACTTCGGATGAGGAGTTAATTTATTTGATTCCGTCATTGGCCATTGGCCATAATCACTAAGATGGTTCTTGCAACACTTTTGTTAATGGCCTAAATTGATCGGTATGTATAGTTCGCATACCCGCACAGCCCCCGCACTAACCCGGTGCGGGATAGCGCAGGCGACGTGCGGGTGTGCGGGGCGTCCCCCCGCCTCATACCCCGATTACCATCTCGCCCTGTCGCGTTCTATAGATTGCTTTAGATTTAATAATTTTGTTTTCTACACTTTCTTTATTGTGTTATATTAAATTCAAGTCATAGTATGTACTTGGAGGTAGATTCCAATCTACAAGAACTTATAAGGAAGGAAGTCTTAATAAAATTATTTACATTCTTATTCGTGCATGAATATTTATTGAAACACTTTTAGTGAAAGTAATTAAGGATAGAGAATTATAAATTCAAAATTTTGTGAGGCAATTTTTTTTAAGTAAATCCATGTTAGTTTACTACAGAGATTATGTTTCCGTAAACGCAACGGGAGAAGATTTCCAACCAGAGTGGCCTCTGGTTGAAAATACAGTGATAGATTCATTTTGACGATTCAAAATAATTTGTAAATAAATGGAATAAAAAATATTTTTGTTTCTATTCTTTACCGTTTTTTAACTGAATTCTCCTTGCCACCCTTCTCGTCATCTTTAAAGTCCAATCCAAAATTATCATCATCGCCATCTGAACTAGGTTTTTCCTTAAATGGATCACCAGATGAACTAGGTTTTTCCTTAAATGGATCACCATCTGAACTAGGTTTTTCCTTAAATGGATCACCAGATGAACTAGGTTTTTCTTTAAATGGATCAGGAAGCTTGTAGAGGCCTCCTGCTGGGATCTTCACAGGACCTTTGGCTGTGGGCTTAGCTTCTACTCCAGTGCTGTATTTCCATTCTTCATCTTTTGATGATACTGATTTTTCGAATTTATAAGGCGTATCGATAGGGGCTGAGTAACTGAGAGGTTTGTAGTTTAATTTGTAGAAGTCACCTGGAGAGCTGAAAATAATTTCGGATTTCGATTATTAATGTTTTAAAGACGTCTTTAATGATATTTTCCAACTTAGGAGCTGAAATTCATGTTTTACATCATCAAGCGCTTGTTGGTTAAAAAACCCACAGATATAATTCCTGGAATTTCAGGAACATCTCAGGAAAAATTTGACGTTTGAAACTGCGTGAAGGCGTCTAAACCTCCAACGTGTATTGCGCTGAACTACCTTGACTGCCTTCTTATTCACTCCTCTCTTAATTACAAAGCTTGCTTGGTGGAGATTGTTTTGTAAGAATAAGGCCGCTTTTGCATACGTAGATTTAAATTACTTATATTTCATTTATTCTCTATCCTGTGTGCAATGAAGTATTTATATTACCTATATCCTAACTACTTTCTTTTTCGTGTAAGAAACCTTTTCTTCAGGAGCAAACCATTACCAGCTGTTACTTTTGCGTGAGTATAAAGTTTTTAGAAATTGTTATACTTACTTATTAAATTGTCTAACCTAAAACTTACCTGAAAAATGTTGGTGGATTTTTATTAACTGGTGAAAATGAACCTGTTGTAGGTTGTGTCGGCACCACAAAAGCGTCTTCGCTATAAAAATGTCCCAATTGAGGACTTGGCTTAAACTCTTTTCCTGCAGCTTGTATAATTTTATTTTCTGAGTCATTTTTGTTATTCTCTGGTTTACTGATATTCGATGGAGTAAAAAACGTATCAATTTTCCAATTGTTCGTGTCTAATTTGGGTATTTTAAGTTTTTCTTGTTCATGTTGGTTTTTATTTAGATCTGTTTCATTGTCCAAATTATCTAGTTTATTGTTTGTATTGTTGGCATCATTTTTATCATTTCGTAATGATTTATCAAACTCTTTTGAACTTTCTTTGGCTAAATCATTTTGTCCTAATTGATCGTTAGGTTCTTCACCGCTCGTAGATACAATCTTATCTTCTTTATTACTTTTGGCTTTTGAATTATCGCTGTTATTATGTTTATTTGCCTGGACGAAATCTAGAACAGGATATAAAGTAGTGACGTTCAGAGTGGTTCCGTATTCGTCATTTTGGTGTACTTCGTAACACATTGCGCCAGTAATCAAACAGACTGTGTATAAAATAAGTATCTGAAAAGATTAAATGAATGTCTGAAAAGATTAAATTATTTTTAATGGACGCATTTACTTTGTGTATGCTGTGTCACACACACACACACTGCACACTGCACCAGTTGCATCACAGAAAGTTATCGTAATAGTTAAAAATCGGCCAAGTGCGAGTTAGACTCGCGCATCGAGGGTTCCGTACTACAGTCGTATTTTTTGGACATTTTGCAAGATAAATCAAAAACTATTATGCATAAAAATAAATAAAAATCTGTTTTAGAATATACAGGTAAGACCCGTTCATATGATACCCCACTTGGTACTTCTTACTTTGAAAAAACCTTACCTACTAATTAATTTAATTTAATTTAATTTAATTTAAAATAACTTTATTGTTAATAGATTTACAGAGAGTAAGAAAACAGGATACACTTAAAAAACAAAGGGCGACCTTATCACTAAAGTGATCTCTTCCAGGCAACCCACACTTAAGAACTTATAGAACTGTAAGACGGGGAGTCGCAATGTAGCTATAAATATAATATATATATATAAATATATATAGGTATATATAAACACATACACTCTAATAGGTACATACTATAAAATATAATATAATATATACAATATACATGTATATAAATACTATATAAAATCAATATAGTATAATTAAATAAATAATACATACTACATAGCTAACTGTACATATAGTTATGGCAGAAAATCTACAGTTAATCTAATCTAATTATTTGTTCATTAACATACATTTTAATTTTTGTGTGATGTAACCACAAATCCAGGGTTTCGGATTTATTCCATTACTTGTGCTGCATGTGTCGTGTGTGCATCAGACCTACCTACCTGCCAAATTTCATGATTCTATGTTAACGGGAAGCATCCTATAAGTTTTCGTGATAGACACAACAGACAGACGGACAAACAGATAGACAGACAACGAAGTGATCCTACAAGGGATCCCTTTTTCTTTTTGAGGTACGGAACCCTAAAAAACGACTCTGGCAAACGGATAACAAAGTTTTGATTTTCTTATTTTCAAGTAGGTAAGTAGGTACGGCATACTAATACAAATTGTAAGTTTTCACATTTAAAATGAACTGATTCAATGTAAAATACGTTCATTGATGAAAACGATAGTGAAACCATACAAGGTTCGCTAACAGACTGTATCGTGTAGCTATCAGACATTGCAGAATTGTGAGAAAGTAGTGAAAAGGGTCACGGGTCACGGGTCGAGGGTGACTGAGGTTGCCTGTACAGTGTACATTGTACAATACCTGCAGTACGAATGGGTAGGTTACCGTAAGACAAGCCGACACGAATCGTGACCATGGCTTCACAATAATATTATGTGGCATCACATCTGCTTATTGTGAACATGTATTTAATTCAAAATGTATTAATAATCCTACTCTATGGTATTAGGTAATAGGGTATTGGACTTTAGTAATAAATTGACGTGATTTTTTTGTCTAACGGTAGTTTATGAAGCTAGAATTATTAATTATTAAAGAGAATAAGTTTAAAAAATCATGATTTCCAAGAGCACAAGGTCCAGTAGGTACTTTCTATTTGAAATCTTGATAAGAAAATGTGTTTCTTATAAGAAACATATTTCCCTATCAAGATTTCAGATCAAGATGTGATTATTGTTCACGTCTAACTGTAGAGGATAAAAAAGGGAAGGCACGGATCAGTTTTAGAAATAGTTTTACCAAAATTGTCTCATAATCTGAACAAGAACGTTGCAAAAGTGACACATGGCTGACTCAAGTGCAAAAGTTATAACTAATAAACGATTCAAAGTAGGCATCTACTCGAAATAACAAAACAAACTTCGTAATTAATAAAGGTAGATAGATAGGATCGGATCGTATCGATCCAAAAGCAGAAACAGAACATAATAAGACTCAGTAAGCACATTATTATACATACTTAATATATGGCTGGACTGGACACAGCCCTTTTGCAAAAGTGACTTAACTCAAATAATGAAGTCGGCTAGGATCCTGTTGACCCAAAAGCAAAAGTAATAAGACACAGCCCGACAAAGAGGTATAGGAAAGTGACTTAGGGTCCTATTGACCTAAAGCAAAAGGCATAATAAAACTCAGTGAGCACACATTATATTATTATATGGCTGGATTGGACACAGCCCTTTTGTAAAAGTGACATAACGCTTGTACAAAAGGTGGCTAGGATCCTATTGACCTAAAAGCGCAGTAGTAATAAACACGAGTCGCCGCCGCCGCGTTGCGTCACCTTTCACTTTCACCCAAATCAGTAAGTCACTGACCGCTGCTGCTGTCCGCTGGGCCACCAGTACTGCAGGCTGGGTACGATCAGTTCATAGCTATTCACGTGTATTCTGGATAATTTTTGATTCCTACATGGGATTGAAGTTGTACACGGGTGCTCTCTAGAATGCGTTGCGGGCGACCGGGAGCAGTAGTCTGGAGTCTTCTCAAAAACTAAGTAATGTCTGGCGGTCTTGAGTTCTTGGACTATAACATAAGCAAAACAAAGTGCCTATCTACCATTTTTTTTTTGCTTAAAAAAAAAGAAAACAAAAGTTTCTCAAAAACTTGCTCTACAAACACGCTCGTACTGTGGCATTTCTGTGACATTCATGTGCAGACTCCGGAGGCTCCAAGAGCACTAGTAGGTATTTACCTATTAGATAACCTCTCACAACACCGTCTCAGCTCTGGAATGCGGAATGGGTGTCTAGAAGTCATCTTCAAAATCCATTGACGCCTAACCACTCGTATCTATTTTCACTTGTCGATGAATACAAGCAATTTTATAGTGTAAATATTGAATAAGACATTCCGGTCGGAAGTCGGTAAAGTATAGACTATAAACGACATAATAATAGTCCACTTCATCCATGCTAACTAATATTATAAAGAGGTAATGTCGTTAAGTTTGTTTGTAGGGGGTAATCTCTGGAACTACTGAACCGATTTTGAAAATTCTTTCACCAATAGAAAGCTACATTATTCCTGAGTGACATAGGCTATTATTGACACGCGGGCGAAGCCGCGGGGATCAGCTAGTTGTTATATAATTTTAACCGGCTGCGCAATTGCGGTAGAATGACAGCTACAATGTCACGATCGCAATCACATCTGGTTGGTTGACGCTCGCTCACTATTGGATACAGACAAGAATCGCCCAAAAGCCAAATCGCAACAATGATTGAGATAGTAATGATGATTGATGCAGGTTTTACGAAATTGAACTACAGGCAATAGGTATTGGGAAAAGAAAATTGAAATTCCTGAAAGGCCGGCGACGCATTTGTGGTTCCTCTGTTACTGCCAATGTTCATGGGCGGCGGTAATCACTCAACATCAGGTGACCCGCCTGTTTATTTGTTCGCCAATTTTATTTAAAAAAAATTGTAACTTAATACGTGACAGTTCACCATACATTTGGAAGGTAGAGAATAGAGATTGTAAGTAAGTAATATAACTAAGCTGATCCTAACCGAGCAACCTAATCGGAATAAAACATAACTAACTATTCTAACTATAACTAACAATTTGGCCTTGTTTGAGAAAATAATCAGTAGGTAGTAATAATATAATGACGAAGAAAGGATTTTCAAAAGACCTAAATCCAAGCGGATGAAGTCGCAGGCACATCGGTTTCAGATATTCGGTAACCTAACCTTTCGGTTAAATAACCATTTCTTTTATTGAAAGGCTACATACTCAATAGTCAGTAATGTAATGAACCTGAGCGGTTTAATCGTCACGATTTTTCGAGTCGATTATCTTCCCATTAAAACCAATAGGATCCTATTAACATTAACGTATGATATGATATTAATAACACATATTTAGCAACATAAGTTAAATCGTGATCATACAGTATGATACATGAATTATGATAGGTTGATAAAAGTAGGTAATGTTAATTACTTATGTTTACTTTTACGTTTAGTGTTAGTAACATACGTATACCCAGTATTTGATTAGGAGTGGTTAAAGAGGTGGTATCTAAATAAACGAGGTGCTAAAACATAATATTTGCCAGCTGGTGTGAGCTAGTCTTTGGACATGTTACAACTTACAAGTTTCTACAGTTATACTGACTTGCGAAATAAAATCTTGTAATTAACCACTACCTAATTTTTATGGTTCCGTAGCCGAATGGCAAAAAAACCCTTATAAATTCGTCATGTCTGCCAGCTGCCTGTCCGTCCGTATGTCACAGCCACTTTTTTTCCGAAACTATAAGAGCTATACTGTTGAAACTTGGTAAGTAGATGTATTCTGTGAACTGCATTAAGATTTTTACACAAAAATATAAAAAAACAATAAATTTTGGGGTTAGTTATTTTCCATACTTAGAACTGAAACTCAAAAATATTTTTTTCATCAAACCCGTACGTACCTACGTGTGGGGTATCTATGGATAGGTCTTCAAAAATGATATTGAGGTTTCTTCACATTACAATATCACTAAAACCAGGCCGTTAAATTGTAAGAAATGAAGTCGATTGACAATCTACCGTTTAATTATTGTAATATCACGGCATTGACAATATACCTGCGACATATACAATTATACATACCTATAAGATAATTATCAGAAAACAAGGTAGTCATGCGTATGGACTAAATAATGTTTGTCTTGGAGTTTCTACCAGACGAAAGGTCTACCCGAGCCTCCATAATCATCATTCGAAATTATACACCGACATAACTCAAACGGACCGTCGATCGAATATCGGCATAATATTAATGATTATGATGATGATCTCCCAGTGGTTGCATAACGCGCCGACAGGTGGAGAAAGCTTGAGGAATGCGATGATAGTTATAGCTTACTCACTCCTTTATGTCGTAACTAGAGAGGACTTCGGATGATTGTATTGTACATGTAGGTACAAATAGTGGATTATTATCGTTATCGGCTTGTTGACGGCCAGACAAGTTAGGCCTTGCTGTCAAATAGCTGGGCGGTCAAAGAATTGATGATCATTGTAATAGGGCAAGTCCCCCAGACGTTACTTGTTTTCTCAATATAGTATGGGATAGAGTAATGTTGGTATGTACTTATAACGTACCTACGCTACACAAAATTAGCGTATTTGATTTTTTATTTGAATTTGATTTTTTTTAGTATCTGCTAGCGGTGTGTGCTGTGCGTGTGAGTTTCAACTCGGAGTGCTGTTTTATGTGAAAAATACATATTAAAATCAGCACTCAGACTTTAGGAAAACTGAGGACACGTATAGTAGGTACACGATAGGTCGAGATGGCAATCGGGGTATAGAGGCAAGAGGACGCCCTGCACACCCGCACGTCACCCACGCTCGCCCACACCGGGAAAGCGCGGGGGCTGTGCGGGTGTGCGAGGCGTTCCCTCCCCGATTGCCATCTCGACTTGTCGCGGACTATACCTTAAGCAGCTGACACCTACAAATTGGCTATCAGTCAAGCTAGGAGATATGTGAATGTTAAAAGAATACATTAACAGTACTCTATCCCACACATTCTGTTACTTAGAAAATAAGTAACGTCTGGCAGCCCTGGGATCTTGGACCTTAAGAAAAGAAGATTTTATAGCAATCGACCGTGTGAAGAGTCGTGAATCCTGAGAAATATTATGATCAAATAGATACTAAAAGCACGTGTATGGAATATGGATATCTACTCATGTGCTAAAAGTGAAGGCCTCGACCTAAAAGCTAATGGTAGAGTAAAATTTTATATCTTGTATAACTATCTGTGTATCGAGGTTCTGAGGCTCTAGTCATGGACCTATAATACTCGCTTTAGTATTGAGAATTTCTTAACAGAAACATCCAAAACCTGTCTATTTTTCGCCCGACCCTGAAATCGAACCCAGGATTTATCTTTCCGCATTTACTTATTTTAAATACTTAATGCAGGTTATAGGTACATACCCAGGCACTAATAAAAATGTTTTATTTCCACTCACCATGATCTCCACGTGAAGACGTCACATAATGACTAGAGGCGGTAATGTCATGGCGGTGCATTTATAATGTCTCCGACTTTAGTCCGCGAAACGTTTGCACCGAATTCCCCGGTCTCTATTGTCTTTAAGGAGGAAAATTTAGGGCAGTTATTATGTTAAAATATCGATATTTCTTCAACTTCCAAACACGATATGCTGTAAGAATTCGAGGAGTTGGGTAGTTTGGAGACTGTTCTGGATGCAGCATCAGATCAGGTCTTTACCTTAACCCGATAATATTTCAATTATAATAACAGTAGGTATCGTTGTTTTTACTCATGTATCAAAATTCGAGGCTATTAGACAAATGAAACAAATATTATATATGCCAATATTATTACAATACTAGCTGACGCCCGCGACTTCGTCCGCGTGGATTTAGGTTTTTGAAATTCCCGTGGGAGCCCTTTGTTTTTCCGGGATAAAAAGTAACCTATGTCACATTCCAGGTCTTTAACTATACCTGTGCAAAAAACCCGCCAAATGCGAGTCGCAGACTCACGCACCGAGGATGGTTCCGGACTATCGTATTTTTTCGACATTTTCAAATAATCAATAAAAATCAATAAAAATCTTTTTTAGAATGTAATTTTAAATTTTTTATTTGCAAGGACAATCAACAGGTTACACAAAGAACACTTACAACTGCACAAACAAGAAATAAAATACATACCTATAACTGCAAACTTGCGATTAGAAAACTAGATAGAGGGAGAAAACGAAGAAAGGCAATAGTTACAAGAGAAGAGATGTTAAAAAGTTAGATCCAGCAAGCTGAGGCAATCAACTATCTGGATCGGTGCCACGAACATAACAAAATTAACAATAAAACCAAAAATTATAAAATTACGTATAAAAATATGAAATAAATAAATGTACCTACGAGTAAAACACTTTCATATTATGGTATAGTAACTTTACTTTAAAAGTTGAAAATACTAATTATTTGTTCATGAACACATTTTGATTTATTTTTTGTGCTGTAACGTCAAACTAACGGTTTTCAGATATTCCTCTTATGTCTGCTATCGTGAAATATCGCTTTAAAATTTCGTTTCAGAGTCATCGTGGAATTAGCTGTGTTACTTAACGCACACCACTATTAGAGAGCAATTTTCCAGCCATAACGCATTGTTGCCGCGAACACCCTAATTATTTCCCCCTATATGTAACGTAGCTCATTATACCTTCATATACATACAAACATATTATTATATGTTTTGTTTATTGTTACCCAACGCTAGGAAGTGTAGATGCACTAGTTGCAATTTACTTAAACAATTTTTGCTCTTTTTATTTAAGTCATTGATATACCTACCTACATAACGAAATCTGTCGGATAAAAACGTCCGACAAAACGAATTTAGAGCCTTCTCATTTTTAAAAGTGACCTGATTTTGAAGTAAAAACATGTAAAATGTGGAACATGCAATATATGTATATAACATTGTTTTAGTAGACACTAGCGACCCGCCCCGGCTTCGCATGGGTGCAATGTAGATACTAATGTGGTGTCAGTGGGGAGTGATTAATAATCCATACTTCCATACTAATATTATAAATGCGACCACCGCCGCCTCCGTCACGTTTTGTTGCGCGTTAGTTCGTCATATTTCAACAAATTAACACAAACCAATATCAAACTATACCTATAAACCTTCCTCTTGAATCACTCTATCTATTGGTGAAAACCGCATTAAAATCCGTTGCGTAGTTTAAAAGATCTACGCGTTCATACATACAGACAGCGGGAAACGACTTTATTTTTACTACTTTGGATTGACGCTGGTTCCCTGGGAACGGGGACGGGCGCTAATGTGGGACGCAACTTGCGTTGACACATTGGCCCCGTGTCATATCAGAAGACAGCATCAAGACCGGGAGCCGCAGCAGAAACAGCTGAAAACGGCAAGCGGCGCAAGTATGCCTCTCTTATAGAGAGTTACATTTTTGTGCCGTTTGCCGTGGAGACCCTGGGGCCATGGAGTCTTAGTGCTAAAAATTTTTTACGAGACATTTCACCGCGATTAATAGCCTCATCTGGTGACAGAAGGGCTGGCTCATTTTTTGCGCAACGGATCAGCCTGGCTGTCCAGCGCGGAAATGCAGCCAGTATTCTAGGCACCATTCCACGCGGTCATCTACACTAATATTATAAAGAGGAAAACTTTGTTTGTTTGTTTGTTTGTTTGTTTGTTTGTTTGTTTGTACTGAATAGGCTCAAAAACTACTGGACCGATTTTAAAAATTCTTTCACCATTCGAAAGCTACATTATCCACGAGTAACATAGGCTATATTTTATTTTGGAAAAAAATAGGGTTCCGTAAGATATTTGGGTTTTTCGGACACAAGGTGTAAAAAATCAACCAGAAAAGTTACTTATTTTGCGTACGCTGCCTAAACTATAAAAGATAGAACCATAAAATGTTCTAATTAATTGTAGATCTTATAAATATCTACAAAAAAGTCCGCGACACACTATACCCATCTATGTCGAGTGAGGCACAGCAACCATTTTTTTATTTAAAAATCTTGAATTTTTTTTGGACTACATTTAAACGCGTTTATTTTACTCATGCTATTAATCCTTATCAAAATAAATGATTTCATCACTAAGAACAGTTTATGGAGATAATATTTGGTCTTTGAATGATTAAAATTGGACGTTTGGTTTTGAAGTTATGGCGAAATTAAAATATTACGATTTCTGCTGCACGGCCCGTTGTCTACACTAATATTATAAAGAGGAAAACTTTGTTTGTTTGTTTGTTTGTTTGTTTGTTTGTTTGTTTGTTTGTACTGAATAGGCTCAAAAACTACTGGACCGATTTTAAAAATTCTTTCACCATTCGAAAGCTACATTATCCACGAGTAACATAGGCTATATTTATTTTGGAAAAAAATAGGGTTCCGTAAGATATTTGGGTTTTTCGGACACAAGGTGTAAAAAATCAACCAGAAAAGTTACTTATTTTGCGTACGCTGCCTAAACTATAAAAGATAGAACCATAAAATGTTCTAATTAATTGTAGATCTTATAAATATCTACAAAAAAGTCCGCGACACACTATACCCATCTATGTCGAGTGAGGCACAGCAACCATTTTTTTATTTAAAAATCTTGAATTTTTTTTGGACTACATTTAAACGCGTTTATTTTACTCATGCTATTAATCCTTATCAAAATAAATGATTTCATCACTAAGAACAGTTTATGGAGATAATATTTGGTCTTTGAATGATTAAAATTGGACGTTTGGTTTTGAAGTTATGGCGAAATTAAAATATTACGATTTCTGCTGCACGGCCCGTTGTCTACACTAATATTATAAAGAGGAAAACTTTGTTTGTTTGTTTGTTTGTTTGTTTGTTTGTTTGTTTGTACTGAATAGGCTCAAAAACTACTGGACCGATTTTAAAAATTCTTTCACCATTCGAAAGCTACATTATCCACCAGTAACATAGGCTATATTTTATTTTGGAAAAAAATAGGGTTCCGTAAGATATTTGGGTTTTTCGGACACAAGGTGTAAAAAATCAACCAGAAAAGTTACTTATTTTGCGTACGCTGCCTAAACTATAAAAGATAGAACCATAAAATGTTCTAATTAATTGTAGATCTTATAAATATCTACAAAAAAGTCCGCGACACACTATACCCATCTATGTCGAGTGAGGCACAGCAACCATTTTTTTATTTAAAAATCTTGAATTTTTTTGGACTACATTTAAACGCGTTTATTTTACTCATGCTATTAATCCTTATCAAAATAAATGATTTCATCACTAAGAACAGTTTATGGAGATAATATTTGGTCTTTGAATGATTAAAATTGGACGTTTGGTTTTGAAGTTATGGCGAAATTAAAATATTACGATTTCTGCTGCACGGCCCGTTGTATTATATAAAGAGGTAATGGGGCCGATTCTCTTGTACACAATCTCTAAACTAAACTAAATTACCCAGTCTAAATCTAGTGCTATCCTTTTCCGCAAGCATCGTTATGAAAGGTATAGCAATAGCTTTAGACGTGCCATTTTAGTTTAGTTTAGAAATTGTGTACAACGGAATTAGCCACAATGTCGTTAAGTTTGTTTGTAGGGGGTAATCTTTAGAACTACTGAACCGATTTTAAAAATTCTTTCACCAGTAGAAAGCTACATTATTCCTGAGTGACATAGGCTATACGGGATCTTTAAAAACCTAAATCTACGCGGGCGAAGCCGCGGGGATCAGCTAGTATTATATAAAGAGGTAATGTCGTTAAGTTTGTTTGTAGGGGGTAATCTTTAGAACTACTGAACCGATTTTAAAAATTCTTTCACCAGTAGAAAGCTACATTATTCCTGAGTGACATAGGCTATACGGGATCTTTAAAAACCTAAATCTACGCGGGCGAAGCCGCGGGGATCAGCTAGTAAAGAAAGAAAGAGAAAAACGTTTATTTTTTAAAGCTGTACCACACATTACCAGTTAGGTTATCCCGGCGCCTCTAATACTTGAGTAGTAAAGTCAAAAGACCTCAAGTAGAAGAAGCGCCGGAATAAAGTATGTCATGTGTGGCACAACCCGAAAAAAAAAGGTCCCGACTCAGCATAAATGCCATATTGTCTTGCACAAGTACAAAAACATACAGCGCTGGTTTTCAGTAGGAACCCTGATTCGGGTGGCGCCACGAAATTATTTTAATCGTACATATCTAATCTATCTATTCTATCTATTAATAATATCTATATATATAAAAGGAAAAGGTGACTGACTGACTGACTGACTGACTGACTGACTGATCTATCAACGCACAGCCCAAACTACTGGACGGATCGGGCTGAAATTTGGCATGCAGATAGCTATTATGACGTAGGCGTCCGCTAAGAAAGGATTTTGGAAAATTCAACCCCTAAGGGGGTGAAATAGGGGTTTGAAATTTGTGTAGTACACGCGGACGAAGTCGCGAGCATAAGCTAGTGATTTATATAGTAATTAGATAAGGCTAGCTTTAAGTTTTATTGTAATAATAAAAACAAAAAAAATTAAAATGTGTTCATGAACAACTTTAATACTATGTAGAGATTTATCAATATGTTTCTAGGGAATGTTCACATTGTTTTTTTTTTTTTTTTTTTTTATTTATTTACACTTTATTGCACACAACACAAAGTAAACATTGAAAAAACACAATACAGGATCTTAATCTAATAGCTGTAGCATGCAAAGGCGGCCTTATCGCTAAAGCGATCTCTTCCAGGCAACCTTTGACGAAAGGAATCACGAAAGCACGGGTTGGTGCGGCAGCCGAAAATGGCCCTAGGTATATTATATTATTATAAATTAGACTACATACACAGTACATTCTAATAATACACAAATATATATATTGATTATTTTTTCAATGGATCTCGAAATTCGCAGCTTGCAGCTTTCACACTTAGTACTTATCTACACTAATATTATAAAGAGGAAAACTTTGTTTGTTTGTTTGTTTGTTTGTTTGTTTGTTTGTTTGTTTGTTTGTTTGTACTGAATAGGCTCAAAAACTACTGGACCGATTTTAAAAATTCTTTCACCATTCGAAAGCTACATTATCCACGAGTAACATAGGCTATATTTTATTTTGGAAAAAAATAGGGTTCCGTAAGATATTTGGGTTTTTCGGACACAAGGTGTAAAAAATCAACCAGAAAAGTTACTTATTTTGCGTACGCTGCCCAAACTATAAAAGATAGAACCATAAAATGTTCTAATTAATTGTAGATCTTATAAATATCTACAAAAAAGTCCGCGACACACTATACCCATCTATGTCGAGTGAGGCACAGCAACCATTTTTTATTTAAAAATCTTGAATTTTTTTTGGACTACATTTAAACGCGTTTATTTTACTCATGCTATTAATCCTTATCAAAATAAATGATTTCATCACTAAGAACAGTTTATGGAGATAATATTTGGTCTTTGAATGATTAAAATTGGACGTTTGGTTTTGAAGTTATGGCGAAATTAAAATATTACGATTTCTGCTGCACGGCCCGTTGTCTACACTAATATTATAAAGAGGAAAACTTTGTTTGTTTGTTTGTTTGTTTGTTTGTTTGTTTGTTTGTACTGAATAGGCTCAAAAACTACTGGACCGATTTTAAAAATTCTTTCACCATTCGAAAGCTACATTATCCACGAGTAACATAGGCTATATTTTATTTTGGAAAAAAATAGGGTTCCGTAAGATATTTGGGTTTTTCGGACACAAGGTGTAAAAAATCAACCAGAAAAGTTACTTATTTTGCGTACGCTGCCCAAACTATAAAAGATAGAACCATAAAATGTTCTAATTAATTGTAGATCTTATAAATATCTACAAAAAAGTCCGCGACACACTATACCCATCTATGTCGAGTGAGGCACAGCAACCATTTTTTTATTTAAAAATCTTGAATTTTTTTTGGACTACATTTAAACGCGTTTATTTTACTCATGCTATTAATCCTTATCAAAATAAATGATTTCATCACTAAGAACAGTTTATGGAGATAATATTTGGTCTTTGAATGATTAAAATTGGACGTTTGGTTTTGAAGTTATGGCGAAATTAAAATATTACGATTTCTGCTGCACGGCCCGTTGTCTACATCTACACTAATATTATAAAGAGGAAAACTTTGTTTGTTTGTTTGTTTGTTTGTTTGTTTGTTTGTTTGTACTGAATAGGCTCAAAAACTACTGGACCGATTTTAAAAATTCTTTCACCATTCGAAAGCTACATTATCCACGAGTAACATAGGCTATATTTTATTTTGGAAAAAAATAGGGTTCCGTAAGATATTTGGGTTTTTCGGACACAAGGTGTAAAAAATCAACCAGAAAAGTTACTTATTTTGCGTACGCTGCCCAAACTATAAAAGATAGAACCATAAAATGTTCTCATTAATTGTAGATCTTATAAATATCTACAAAACAGTCCGCGACACACTATACCCATCTATGTCGAGTGAGGCACAGCAACCATTTTTTTATTTAAAAATCTTAAATTTTTTTTGGACTACATTTAAACGCGTTTATTTTACTCATGCTATTAATCCTTATCAAAATAAATGATTTCATCACTAAGAACAGTTTATGGAGATAATATTTGGTCTTTGAATGATTAAAATTGGACGTTTGGTTTTGAAGTTATGGCGAAATTAAAATATTACGATTTCTGCTGCACGGCCCGTTGTCTACACTAATATTATAAAGAGGAAAACTTTGTTTGTTTGTTTGTTTGTTTGTTTGTTTGTTTGTTTGTTTGTACTGAATAGGCTCAAAAACTACTGGACCGATTTTAAAAATTCTTTCACCATTCGAAAGCTACATTATCCACGAGTAACATAGGCTATATTTTATTTTGGAAAAAAATAGGGTTCCGTAAGATATTTGGGTTTTTCGGACACAAGGTGTAAAAAATCAACCAGAAAAGTTACTTATTTTGCGTACGCTGCCTAAACTATAAAAGATAGAACCATAAAATGTTCTAATTAATTGTAGATCTTATAAATATCTACAAAAAAGTCCGCGACACACTATACCCATCTATGTCGAGTGAGGCACAGCAACCATTTTTTTATTTAAAAATCTTGAATTTTTTGGACTACATTTAAACGCGTTTATTTTACTCATGCTATTAATCCTTATCAAAATAAATGATTTCATCACTAAGAACAGTTTATGGAGATAATATTTGGTCTTTGAATGATTAAAATTGGACGTTTGGTTTTGAAGTTATGGCGAAATTAAAATATTACGATTTCTGCTGCACGGCCCGTTGTATTATATAAAGAGGTAATGTCGTTAAGTTTGTTTGTAGGGGGTAATCTTTAGAACTACTGAACCGATTTTAAAAATTCTTTCACCAGTAGAAAGCTACATTATTCCTGAGTGACATAGGCTATACGGGATCTTTAAAAACCTAAATCTACGCGGGCGAAGCCGCGGGGATCAGCTAGTATTATATAAAGAGGTAATGTCGTTAAGTTTGTTTGTAGGGGGTAATCTTTAGAACTACTAAACCGATTTTAAAAATTCTTTCACCAGTAGAAAGCTACATTATTCCTGAGTGACATAGGCTATACGGGATCTTTAAAAACCTAAATCTACGCGGGCGAAGCCGCGGGGATCAGCTATATTATATAAAGAGGTAATGTCGTTAAGTTTGTTTGTAGGGGGTAATCTTTAGAACTACTGAACCGATTTTAAAAATTCTTTCACCAGTAGAAAGCTACATTATTCCTGAGTGACATAGGCTATACGGGATCTTTAAAAACCTAAATCTACGCGGGCGAAGCCGCGGGGATCAGCTATTAAAAATATACTTGATGATTCACGGCGAGGAATTGTGTCGCCTTGCGTAACTTAGTTCTTCTTGATGTCGTTTAACCAGTCAGTATCTCACTGAATGCAGTACAGTAGGTACCAAGTGGTACTTACCCACCTACCCAATACCAATACAGGCAACAGTGGCATTCCTGAACTGCTTTTACCAAAAAAAGACGGATTGCTCATAAATTGTTTATTTTTATTTAAGCCTACTTACTACTTCTTAATTAAATACTTAGGTATAATTTAATATTATTAACTAATAATTAATTTAATTAACTTATTTTACTTAAATCAATCAATCTAGAGCCTCATTCAATTTTCATCAAAACAATTTAGAGTTATTTAAATTCATCAAAACAATTTAGAGCCTCAATGCTCAACCGGTATAGGAGTGGACTGAAAACCGAAAGGTCGCGGTTCAAACCCCGCCCGTTGCACTATTGTCGTACCTACTCCTAGCACAAGCTTGACGCTTAATTGGAGAGGAAAGGGGAATATTAGTCATTAAAAAAATGGCTAATATTCTTAAAAAAAAAAAATCAATCAATCAGTCGACACACAAGATCCTCCGCCTTCCTCATCCACCCACTTCCCACTCTACCAGTCGTCAGTGCAGCGGGTTGGGGGTTGTCCCTGCGCTTACCGATACGCGGTCTCTATGAATAACTACTTAATTATAATTTTGTATAATATAATTAACTATTTAATTATAATTTAACTAAAAGTGGTGATGGCCTAGTGGTTAATTCGTCGGCCTCTTATATGGGTTCGATCCCGAGCACGCACCTCTAGCTTTTCGGAGTCATGTGCGTTTTAAGTGATTAAATATATGTGATTGTGAGGAAACCTGCCCCAAGACTTTTCCTCACCGTAATGTTCTCAAAGGTGTGTGAATAAAAAAAAAAATCCGTTCGGAATGCCTGCCATATATGAATATCTGCCAATCCGCACCACTAGGCTAGTGTGGCCTAACACTATGATCAAAACCTTCTTCATTCTGAGAGGAAACCCGTGTTCAGTAGTGGGCCGGTGATTGATGATGATTTCAGATTTCAGTATCTGACCGTAAATCGATTGAGGCTTATTATATTAAAGCGAACTAATTCACATTTTTACCGATTTCATGACACATTTCAACTTGAAGTTAATGTTAAATTCAGTTTTTGCAATAATTGTGCATTGTAAGGTGTACATCTCCTGAGGATGCTCCGGTGTCGCGGCGAAACGTGCGTCGAGTGTGTTTGGGATGTGGTGGTGCGTATTGCTTGCCTGGTGGCTGCTTTTTCCTGCATGCTTAGCAGTGGGAGGGCGCGCGGTGCATTTCGCACGCTGCATCTTGCACCATACAGATTCGAACTGTTTCAGTGGATTACAGCAAATTAAGCTTTTGGTTCATTGTATATCATGGACTTCCGCAAAGTGACGCCTGCTTCTATTCATCATTTAAATTCAGTGTCTACGTTGGATACTTGAACACGTCTCGCCTCATCAACCCCTGGGAGGATTCCGTGGAAGAGTCTCGAAGCATTTCGCCTCTTCTGCTGTTGATCACTGACGCGAAGTAGTACAACACCACTGGAAATAAGAAAGCACAATAATTAGATGGACCTAAATATCATTGGATACCTATATTTATGGAAATTGCCCCATAATTTGGCAGGTGTTTCCAATAAAAACCCCTTGTCCATGAAATGAAAGCTTATATCGGAGCTTATAGCTTATATTCCCCATATCCGCCTATCGCTTAGGATAGGCGGATATAGGGAAAGAGAGATTCTACTGACCTCCATAAACACAGTAGACTGAAGCCATGGTGCTGACTTCGGCAGCCGTTTCCTCCCCCGCCGCGTACTGGAGCGCTGTGAGGATCGAGCCGAAGACGGTCAGCGCCAGCAGCGTCAAGCAGAACACCCAGCTCGTCACCAGCCACGGAAGTATTAGCCAGGGCTTCTTCTGGAAAGTGAGAAAGAGTACGTGAATAATAAAGGATAACATCGTTGTCTGCTGTCTGTCTGTCAAGAAAACCTATAGGCACAGAATAATATAGGGTTACTTCCCGTTGACCTAGAATCATGGAATTCGGTAGATAGGTAGGTCTTATAGCACAAGTAAAGGAATAAATCCAAAACCCGTGAAATTGTAATTACATCACAAAAAAAATGTGTCTGGAAATTTTTCGTGAACACATTTTACTTACAGCGCCATTTATATGATGAATGATTTGATAAATTAATTTTAATTTATCAAATCACATAAAGTTTGGTGATAATAATTATTGTTGTACATAAAAATGTTAAAATATCGTGTATGAGTCTGACTCGCACTTGGCTGTTTTTGTCTTTCTGTACTTGCACGATGCAGGTCCTTACCCCAAACACGCCATAGATCAAGAGGCAGCCAATGAGCACCTGGAACATGGCGATGCTGGCTATGATGGCGTATACGATCTTCCGGTTCTCGGCCACCGGCGCCGGCAGCATGGCGGCCGTGCCGTACACCATGCCGATCATTACTGATGACATCTGAAACATATAAACAAAACCTACGTATATAGAGTTTCTTTGTTCGAGGTGACTTCTCGTCCAAAATTCCTCAATGTCTGAAGCAGGGTAGTTGCGGATGCGGATCTAGTTAGGATAGTTCACATCCGCGGACAGGGATGCAGATGTCTGAATTAATGCGAATGTTCCCCCTTTGCGGATGCGGGTGCGAAGTCTGGCGTGTTGTCGAAAAATCCTTTCTTAGCGTACACTAGGTACACTTTGTGGTATCCACTAAGAAAGGATTTTTCGAAATTCCACCCCTAAGAGGGGTAAATGGGGGTTGGAAGTTTGTATGAAAGTCTATCACTTTTAAGTTACATCGATGAAAATTGGTATACAGGCTTTTACGAAGGTACCTATTTCAGAATTTTTGAAAATTCTACTACGGGGGTATAAGCCGATTTTCTAATCTGATCTATCAACGCAAAGCTCAAACTACTGATAGGATCGAGCTGAGGCATTCAGAGCTTAAAACTAGATGACGTAGACGCTAGACATCCGCTAAGAAAGGATTTTTCAAAGTTCAATCTCTAGTTTGAAATAAAACCACTCAAAGCGGACGAAGTTGTGGGCATAGGCTAGTTCTTGAATAGATAACTAACTAGATACACCTATGTTAATTACCCAAGACCACAATAATAATAACTTGGGGTATGATAGGATGACAAAATATGATCGACATCATGGAATGATAAAACGGCGTGAAAATACCTCAACGCTAGCGCCACCTAAGTAAGTAGGTACTTATAGGACATGAGTCATGACAATACATCTTCCAGGAAAAGTGAATGTATCGTTCTAGACGTATCATTCATCAACATCATCATGATCAACCCAACGCCGGCTCACTACTGAGCACTCAAAATGAGAAGGGCATAGTCCACCGCGCTGGCCCTCACACACCTTTGAGAGAACTGTCGGATGCTCAACGTTTAGTTAATTTCATTTGAGTTTCGTGCGTGACATCGGCCGTCGTCTGAGGGAAAGAGGTTGCGATCCGCGCTCTGGGGCCTACCTGCTACCTGGTCCAAAGGTTGTCCATCGCCATTCAGCATGGCAATAGTGCCAGCTTAATGGGCACCTTTGGCCCAGGGGCAACCAGGGGCGGACTTTTTGACGACGTTTAATTTTAAGTTGGTAAGGTTTATTTAAGTTTGTATGTTTTAATTTAATATTTTTAAGTACTTTTTATTTAGATTTAAGTTTATTTATTAGAATTGTATGTTATTATTATTTTAAGGTACAATACATTTATTAGGTACGTGATTAATACCCATAAAAAAAAAATTAGGTAACTTACCAAGTTAATAATAGAAATAACCTTTGAGCCGACGTCCAAGCTCATACAAAAACAACATCTCGACAACGGAACACACATTTTGAAACACTTTTTTACAAAATTGTAAAGTTAAATTATTCTAATCTTAACTATCTTCATCAATATTAAAATTGCGTCTAAATTAACTTCTCTTAAATTGCACAATAGAGTATAAATAACTAATTAATTATTATTAATTGTTTATTGTTTACAACCAATTAAAAGATTAACGATCTTTAAAAATTACTAACTGAAATTAACGATTTTTTGAAGAGGCAGCACATTGATAAAGCCCCAAGGGGAACAACTGAGTGATTTATTGAATTCCATAGATATCGGCAACGAAGATTATCTACAATATTATCTCATTTGATAACATTATATACCTACCTACTAGGTAGGTACTTGATTAGCGTTTTGATAAAGACTAATAATTACTCGTACGTAGCTAAGTACGTAGTAAGGTAAATTCATACACATAAACGCGAAAGTGTCTGTCTGTTTGCTAGCTTTTCGCGGCCCATCCTTTCCGATTTTGACGTTTGGTACGGAAACCGCATGCATCCCAAGCAACGGACCGACATGATTTTTTACATGGATATACTTAGTGAAAGACTTAGAAAGTGATATTTTCATACTGGAAAATCAAAGATTTCCCATGAGATTAAAAAAAAACAAAAACTCCACCCACAAGATTTGCATTTGGTAATAGATAGTTTGCAGACCTGGATATGGGCATAGGCTACTTTTTCTTCCGGAAAATTTTATTCAAAAAATCGTTCCTAAATCAATATTAATAACTTTCTCTGAAAAACCTATCTAATTTCACATATTACGTAACTACTAGCTACGTGATTAAACCTGACATTTCTGGTTCTGGAGATGCGTGGAATAACCAGATTAACCGACATAGCAGAACGGTGAACGGGTTGCGAGCCTGAAGTGGCAATGGGCGGCGCGGGGTAGGTATAATATGTATATTTCAAAGATTCTTGAGGTGGCACAATGCCACCTTCCAAAAATTAATTCATAGTTTCAGATTTATTGATAAATCTTAACTAAAATTTAGCATAATATACCCGTTGGCTGTTCTGAATGGATGACATGATGTATACCGGTACTAGCGCCATCTGGTTCGCGATAACGCAACAAAATGCCGATCTCTGGTCTACTACACTTGGGCTTATCCATAAAAGAGACAGCAGGCTACATAATTTAGAGCCTCGATAGCTCAACGGTTAAAGAAGCGGACTGAAAACCGAAAGGTGGCCGGTTCAAATCCCACCCGAAAGGAGAATATTAGTCAGCAATTAACTTGGCTAATATTCTTTAAAAAAAAATATGTCTTGAGGGATCCGTACCTACTCAAAAGGAAAAAAGGAACCCTTAGGACACAAATGTTGTTTTCTGTCTGTCGTGTCTGTCAATTCAGAGTCCGAATCCCCACGAGACTTTTAAAGTTTTAATAAAGCGAAACTTACTTAAGATGTCGTTAAATTTTAATCGAAATCCTGCACTAAAAGATAGAGCAAATTTACTGTTGTGCACAAGGAATATCACCGAGGCTAAGCGGAAAAACTGGTTCGCTAGATCAAATATTTTATGTATTCACTATTAAATAACGGCCTAAAAATAAAAAATATACCTAAAGACATTGTCTAAGCAATGTGCTAATTTGATACACAATAGGAAGTACTTCACTCGATCAAACAAAATCTTGAAAGAAGCTAAAATAAAAGTCTAAAACGAATTATTTAATACTAAAATGTCTGACATGGCACATAGTTTTTACATGGAAATATTTGTCTTTAAGTACTACAGAGAACCTGCTAAATTTTGGTTTTCCACAGGACTTCTATAATTTATTAAATTCAAATATTTTAACGTTTGAAACACAGAATTTGAACGTTACCAAGCGGTTTAATTACAAGCCGCGCTCCCGCCTCGGTGACTCGCCTTAAGGCAACGTATACCTAAACTTCTATTTTGACTTTTTCTATTTTCTGTTGAATAAGGCTTTTCCCCAATTCTTAAGAGACTAGAACTTATAAATATGAGACCTTTTAAGAGGTTTAAAACGCTGCAAAAAGGCCGCTGGCTTATACAGGATGTAACCAAAACGCAAGCAAAAACTTAGCGATATTGTTATACTTACTAGTTACTAGTTACTACGACCTAAACACAATCCAATACCAATAATAACCATTTGCCTCATTTTGTAGTTTTAATGATTTAGTATCTTTCAAAACCGCAATGTAGGTATATCGTGCAAAACTCAGGTGCCCCACCTACGACGTGGCATTGACTCCGAGTGGCCTACTTGCGCAACGTTCGTTGACCTCTAGCGTCAGTCAGATGTTTTATTTGCAATAATACATCGTGATCTCTTACGAAATACAGGATTTTTTCTAAATATTTTTTCGCGTTTTTTGTGGTAAGTAGGTACCTATATCAGTAGTTTTTTTTTGTGATCATCAGTAAACGAAGACAGGTGATGATCCGCCAGCGTTCTGGTTACACCCTGTATTTGTTATATTTATTTGTCTACTCCCACAACATTGTCCACGTGGATTTAGGTTTTCAGAATTTCAGTGGAAACTTTTTGTTTTTCCGGAACAAAAAGTAGTCTAATAATGTCGCAGCACTTTCCCTGAATGCTGATTCGCTATCTCAGTGTTACTGACTAAAACGGCCAAAAGTAGCGATGCAGAGGAGCGAAAATGCAAGAAACACGCTACTGAATCGCTGAAAAAGCCGTGGGTGACCTTCCTTAGCACTTTGATAAGGTTGCAACGTGCAAGTACCTACTTGGTACTTATTCATTTGCAGTTTTATCGTACACGTAGAGAAGCGATACGTTTTGCAGTTATCTACCTAGTTAGTGATAACGCGGACTCCGATCTAATCACACGCTAAAACAATTTAACGATTAACCTTTGCTTGATTAGATATTTTCAAACAAAGAAATTACGGCATCTCAAAGAAAAATTAAGTGTTAAAGATCAAATAAATTGATCTGAAGCTGAAGTGAAATGTGTTCTAAATAACCAAATATTTATTCCTAACTCAAAAAGGTCCAAAATCAACGATCAAGAGTCGTAAAAAAATTACCCCGAAGCGTTTTAAAGATTTTCCTGCAGTGAAAATCAGTGTTGGGGATCGGAGAATTTAATTTTACTTAGTGAATTTGTTTTGTTTTGTGTCACGCAAAGTATGCACGAGTTTTCATGAGTGAATCATGAAAAATTCGAAGAAAATTCTATTATGATTAGTTTACATAAATGTTTTTTAACCGATTAGAGTAACTAGATATTTGTCTGCTGTACGGTGCCTTAACTTACCTAGACATTGATGGGACTTTAGACCTTAAAAGGGTTAAAATAGCCATGAGTGTGCCCATGGTAAAAAAATGTTGTTTTCGAGCTAGTCTGCACACAGGGACCTTAATTATTGGTTATATTTATACGGTAAGTGTAACTTTTTAATCTTAATTTAGTACCGAGGTGTAGTAGAGGCGGGGCGGGTGACGTTGTCGGGTCTGTGACATGAACACTGAAGTTTTTTTTTATTCATTATAGGCAAACGCTTGACCGCAATCACATTTGTTGGAAAGTGATGATGCGGCCTAAGATGGGACGCGTTTACCTAGAATTTAGATTTCATTAGATATCTTTTAAAATTCGATTTCTTAAAACTGCTTGATCCTGTGTTACCTATCGTTGCTTTTATCGAGAGTTGATATTGCTGATAATGGGCATCAACAATATCAACTTTAATCACCAGATAAGGTTGTCCTTTTTAGGGATCCGTAGTATTTTTATATAAGTAGTTACATTTATACTTACGTACAAGTATCTATAGTACGCGACAGGTTGAAATGGGAATCAGGGAGGGACTTTAAAACGGCCGATTCAATGTTTTTAGTGTATACCAAAACCTTATAAAAGTTTACAGCTCTTCAATGGCCGTTTTACCCACCAAATTCTTTTTGGCCCGACTGGCTCTCATTGAGGCAGTCATAGTCACAGATTAGTACGTAGGTAAAGTAATTCGATAGGTGAGTCAGTGACGTCACATGTCGCAGCCTTGAATAGAAGCCATGTTTGTTTATCTGGCGATAACAGCGCGGGCGCACGCTGCCGTATTGTAATTTGTACCTTCTTACTTAGTATAGTTGGTAGGTATACCGTATAAGTAGTATAATATATAACAATACTAAGTAGGTATAAGTCACACTAGTGATGTTTACTAACTAAAGTATACCGACGGTATCTCGACAGGTCGAGATATAAATCGGGGTATGAGGCAGGGAGCCTTCCCGCACATCTGTTACGTTAGCGTGGCGGATGTGCGGGTGTGCGGACGTGCCCACCCCGATTGCCATCTCGACCTGTCGCGTAATAGGTGGTTGATAGGAGTGTGATGTGTAGTCTACTACAGCTAGCTGCTCGATTGCGGTACAAATATGACAGCTACAATGTCACGATCGCAATCACCTCTGATTGGTTGACGCTCGCTCACTTTGGGCTAGAATGCATTGTTGTAACAGGAATGTCAGGATTCAGGAATATTATAAATTCAGCCAATCACAACAATTGAGATTGTAATAATGATTGATGCAATTTTTCCGCAATCGAGCTGCTGAGTTTAGGTACCTAGGACTTTGATCCCCATGATTTTCATAACTGCTACATTTTCGGTTAGGTGGGGTACCTACCAGTGGCGTGCAGGTCATAGAGGCATGAATGCACTGCTTACCCCAGTTGTAATAGCTCAACGCATATTTTTCATTATGACCTGCCAGTAAACAGGTTCCTACCTAACTAATGCCTACCCTGGCTTCAAATCCTGTGAACGCCACTGCTACCTACCTACATGGTGCCCTTATTGCTTCAGGACTTGTGATAGGAACGACTGAGTTCGTCACATCACTAGTACGACACACATCTATAGGTACAAACAATATTTCAAGATCATCATCAGTACCTACCCTTATTATAAATGCGAAAGTGTGTTTGTTTGTTGGTTTGTCCTTCAATCACGTCGCAACGGTGCATGCAACGGATTGACGTGATTTTTTCATAGGTACCTACAGATACGGACCTGGAGAGTGACATAGGCTACTTTTTATCCCGGAAAATCAAAGAGTTTCCACAGGATTTTAAAAAACATAATTCCACGCGGACGAAGTCGCGGGCATCAGCTAGTAAAGTATAAACTGCTATGAAGATGTTTTGTATAAATATGTTTGTCAGTTAGTCAGAAATGTTTAGTTATGAAATTCAAGGCACGCTCCACGGTGAGGCTAATAAATCTATTCTAGTGGAGAACCAGATTAAAATAGCCAACGCATGATAACGTCAGTTGAATGTACCTAGGAAACTATTTATAAGTTTTTTGTACGTTTGACTTTGAAGATGGCACCGTTTGGCTTGGCCTTGATGCGTGACGTGTGCTAATATCAAAGTAGGTACCTACAGTTGATGATCTTAGGTTGACCATGTAAGAGTATTTGAGCGGATAATCTCTATGTTGAACACAAAATCGAGTGAAAATGGGGCGAAGATAGGAATAGTTTTTTTTATTCGATGACCATGTTTGTAAACTCACCTGAGGCTTGACATGTATATGTAATACCTATGACATTGCTTGGTTCATTGCTTGTTGATATAAAAATAATTTATCGTAGAAAATATTAGAAAACGGACGAAATTTTAACCGATTTTTTAATGAATTTCCAGGTGTGGTCACTTCTGGAGCTGCTAGGCTACTCGCTGCTAGTGACGCTGGTGCCGATCGGCCGCTATGGCACCATCTCCGGCCACAAGTACGCTCTGTACATCACCGCGGCAGTCGTCAGCGGAGTCACCCTGCTGTGCTCCATCCTGCTCATCGTGGCGGCTCACAAGGTTACACCATAATATACAAACGTTAGTTTTAGTATACGCTAAACCTGAAAGTAGTTTGTTCAGAACCAGTAACAGAATCGATTGCAATCATTTTTACTACGGGTTATATTTGACCAAAAAATATTTTAGAATCCTGCAAGTTTTTGAATTGAGTGGGTTGAATGACCACATGCACCAGCCGATTCGAGCCGCGCAAGCTGGAGCTCGCACGATCGACTACGCCAGCCGTCCCTTTCGCTCACAGCCGCTTCCGTGCGGTGACCATGTTTTTCGAGGACAACGACTCAACACAACAAGCTTATATATTCGTAAATCATTAAATTTTTTGTATTAAGTATAAATATTCGACACGTGTTTCGGTTTTTGCTTGCTTAACTAAAACTAACGTTGTATAGAGCTACTAGTAGCTACTGATAGCTAATAGTAGCTCTATACAAGTGTAAACTATGTAAACAGTGTTACTCTGTAAAGGTGATACAATATGAAGCAATAGTATCAATGTAACAACTTATTATCTATCTTTTGAGCTGAATGACTCTGAAACTGAATGCTTGCTGAATGGTTGCTTCCATGCAACTTTGTAAGACAGAATGTCATCAATTACTAACCTCTGTTGAAAATTCCGCTGTTCCAGAAGCTCGCATCGCTCACGCTGCCGTGGACGATCGTGACGGGCATCCTGACGGCGGTGTTCTTCATCATGTGCCTGACTGGCATCAGCCTCATCCTGCAGGACTCGGGCGAGATGCTGGAGGTGGAAGCCATCGTCATCGCTGTGCATCTCACGAGGGCTTGTTAGTATTTCTTTTTGATGATTAATTACATTATTCTCTTACTAATTAAATCGGGGAATTCTTGGCAATCACAGGCTTGTAAATGTGGTTACTGCAATCTGGCTTCTGTGTTTGTTTCTAATCGATTACAAATAATATATTTTATTATCAGGTAAAACCCGTAAAAGTGATATTTTTGAGCATTTACAAAGAGCTGTTTATTTACCCGTTGATGCAAAAACGCAGGGCAATCTAAGACGGAAGTGGCTAATTTGGATAGGGGGGTAGTTATTAGTTTCTTGTATGCACTTCCACGGTGGTCTTACACCACCGAATCATTATTACAATCTCAATTGTTGTGATTGGCAGAATTTGTGCGATTCTTGTTGCAACAATGCATTGTAGCCAATAGTGAGCGAGCGTCAACCAATCAGAAGTGATTGCGATTGTGACATTGTAGCTGTCATTCTACCGCAATCGAGCAGTTTCATATTTTGACAGGTTCGTAGAATACGATTTTTGTTTGAGATAGCCCTTCTATAGGTATTAATTTAGTTGAATGTTTCCAGGTATATCGGTGTACTGCATAGTAGTGGTGCACAGCCGGCACAAACAGATGATGTACCAGGACGACGAGCGCCGCTTCCAGCGCTCCGGCCGCGTGTACCAGCCCGTGCGGACCAAGGACCTGGCCCTATAGCACACTACTTCATGGTGCACCTACTGTGGCGGACCAAGGCCCTGGCTTTATAGCACACTACTTCATGGTGCACCTACTGTGGCGGACCAAGGACCTGGCTTTATAGCACACTACTTCATGGTGCACCTACTGTGGCGGACCAAGGACCTGGCTTTATAGCACACTACTTCATGGTGCACCTGCTGTGGCGGACCAAGGACCTGGCTTTATAGCACACTACTTCATGGTGCACCTACTGTGGCGGACCAAGGACCTGGCTTTATAGCACACTACTTCATGGTGCACCTACTGTGGCGGACCAAGGACCTGGCTTTATAGCACACTACTTCATGGTGCACCTACTGTGGCGGACCAAGGACCTGGCCTTATAGCTCACTACTTCATGGTGCACCTACTGTGGCGGACCAAGGACCTGGCCCTATAGCACACTACTTCATGGT